>NW_024081437.1:369840-459090 GCF_003009895.1 Hyaena hyaena
GCATGTCCCTCACATGGGGCAGAGCGTTGCAGAGGGAGAGGAAGGGCTTTCCGGGGTGAACAGTGACCTGTGAGCACAAGGGCAGCTGGAATGCAAGACCAAGTGTCTGAGCCAGACGCCCCACTCTCACGGGCTCGGGCCACCCGGCAACACCTTGACTCCAAGCGGAAAGGGCCCCGGCCACGGGATGCCCTGGTGTGGTCCCTCGGTGTGGAAGCACGGGAAGGGGGAGGGCCGGCAACGACGAGAACGGACGGAACTGAACGTGGGTGAGGAACACAGGTGTCTAGACCCTGCTCCTTCCCCCTCAGGGCCCGGCCTGGCCTTCATCGCCTACCCCCGGGCCGTCACGCTGATGCCTGTGGCCCCGCTCTGGGCTGCCCTGTTTTTCTTCATGCTGCTGCTACTGGGCCTGGACAGCCAGGTTTGCAGGGGGTGACAGAACAGAGGGTGGGGGAGGCACGGGGTGAGGGGAGACGGCCTGCAGGTGGCCGCAGGGGCACGGCCTGAGCGCCCGGCCACAGTTTGTAGGTGTGGAAGGCTTCATCACTGGCCTGCTCGACCTCCTCCCGGCCTCCTACTACTTCCGTTTCCAAAGGGAGATCTCCGTGGCCCTCTGCTGCGCCCTCTGCTTTGTCATCGACCTCTCCATGGTGACCGATGTGAGTGGGGGCGGGGCAGGGCAGGCGGGGCCCCAGGCCTCCCACTGCCTGCCACCTCCCCTGACCTGGCTCTGTCCCCAGGGCGGGATGTATGTCTTCCAGCTGTTTGACTACTACTCGGCCAGCGGCACGACCCTGCTCTGGCAGGCCTTCTGGGAGTGCGTGGTGGTCGCCTGGGTCTACGGTAGGTCTGGGCCACGGGGGCGGGGGGCCGCAGGGGCGAGCCAGGGGAGCGGGGGGCGCAGCCCCGAGCAGGGACGGCGGGGTCCCCGGCCGCAGCTCTCCTGCCTCCCCTCGCCCAGGAGCCGACCGCTTCATGGACGACGTGGCCTGCATGATCGGGTACCGGCCTTGCCCCTGGATGAAATGGTGCTGGTCCTTCTTCACCCCGCTGGTCTGCATGGTAAGCGCCCGGGGAGCCCCGGGCCGGGGGAGGGACGTCAAGGTCCCCCGAGGCCCCCCCACCCCCCCTCCGCCACTGCCGGCAGCTGAGGGCGGGGCTTCTCGCCCGTAGGGCATCTTCATCTTCAACGTGGTGTACTACAAGCCGCTGGTCTACAACAACACCTACGTGTACCCGTGGTGGGGCGAGGCCGTGGGCTGGGGCTTCGCGCTCTCCTCCATGCTGTGTGTGCCCCTGCACCTCCTGGGCTGCCTCCTCAGGGCCAAGGGGACCGTGGCTGAGGTCAGTGCCCGGCACCACCTCTCCCCCGCGCGACTCCCTCCCTTCCACCGGTGGGTCGGTCGGGTCTGTTGAGGCATTTTCTCCAAAGCGCCCATCCTCCCGCCCACTGCTAGGATGCAGCGGATGCAGCGTCAGGCTAGGAGTCTCTGGGCAAGCTCGGAGGGGGGTGGGGGCAAGGAACGCTGACCCTGTGGGTCCTGAGGTCATGGCAGGGGGAGGAGAGGGCCGTCCCTGGCCTCCCCCCCGCCGTCTCCCTAGTACAGAGAGTGGGGTGTGGTCAGTACCCACGGGAGGGGGCCCCGGTCCCCAACCCGTGGCAGGTGGTGGGAAGTGGAGACCGGGGAAAGCACGGGCGCCCCTTCCCCCGCCCAGGGACTTGAACGTGTCCCTCTCTCCCGCAGCGCTGGCAGCACCTGACGCAGCCTGTCTGGGGCCTCCACCACTTGGAGTATAGAGCTCAGGACTCCGATGTCAGGGGCCTGACCACCCTGACCCCAGTGTCTGAGAGCAGCAAAGTGGTGGTGGTAGAGAGCGTCATGTGACAGGCTCCCAGGCTCACATCACCAGCTCACCCTCTCGTAGCCATAGCAGCCCCTGCTTCGGCCCCCCCACCCCTCCAGGGGGCTTGCCTTTCCCTGACACTTTTGGGGGTCTGCCTGGGGAGGGGGGGAAGCACCACGAGTGCTAACTAAAATAACTTTTTTTCCATTTTTAATAAAACGCCAAAAATATCACAACCCACCAAAAATAGATGCCTCCCCACCCCCCACCCAAGCTGATACACACGCTGCTTCCCAGGCCCTGCCCACTGCCCTCCCCCAGTGCCCGCCGCAGATGCGTCTCACCGCAGATGCGTCTCACCCGACCGCCGCGGCGCGCCTGCCACTCCGGGCCCTGCCTCCGCCCCGCGCACCCCCGGGTGGCCCCTCCACCCTAGAGGCGGTGGAGGTGGCGGCTTGGGGGAACGGGACAGGGAGGAGGAGGAGGAGGAAGGCGGGGGAGGGGCTGCGGAACCAGGGCGAGTATTTCAGCCGGCCTAGACCCCCTCTCCCCGTCCCTATCCCTATCCTAGAAGCTTAGAGAGCCAGCCAGCAAGGGAACCTTCTGGTTCCCGCGCCAATTGCCACCAATATCAGTTGTGTGAGCTTGTGTACGAATGCATGTGTGCGTGAGTATGTAGGATAAACCTAGATCTCTTAGCAAAGGTGACTACCAGGTGTAAACTGTGCCTGTGGGCTAACGAGGCTTGTATTTTGCACATTTTATAAAAACTTGAGGAAAGAGATTTCTGCTTGTATATTTCTAAGGAGAAAACCGCCCCGCGCCCCTCTCCTTGCCGCTCCCTATCCCTCTCAGCACCCCCTAGTCCTCTGCCCCAGCCAAGGAGTGTGAATTTATAGACCTAATTTTCATAGGCAAAAGCTTCAAGCTGTTGGGCGCGCGAGTCTGTCGTGTGGGTGTGCATGTGTCGCGCCCGGCCCCACACCAGGTGGAGGAGTGCACGGCGGTGGGGGGGGGGGCATCCCCACACCCCCTCTGCCCGCGAGGCGGCGGGGTGAGCGGATGCGGGTCCTGACCCGCGGGGGGTCTGGGGCTGCTCACCTGGCGCGCTCAGGCTCGCCCACACCGCGCCCCCTGCGCCGGGCGCGACTGCAGGGATCTGAGGCGGGCACCGGCCAGGGAAGGGACCCCGGGCTCGGCTCCCACCTGCGAGCTTAAGGCTGATGCACTTTCCACGGCTCAAGTCTTCCATGTAGCAGCTTTAATTAACCCACGTGTGCGTCACGTCAGATCCCAAGACAGCCGAGTGGACCCTAGAAAGGCTTCCCCCACCCGTGCCACCCCGACATCGGTCGGAGGGGTTGGACTGGGTGAGGGCGGGGGTCCGGCGGGGACATTCTTACTGTGCTAAAAAGCCACTGCAAACATAGCAATAAAACATGTCATTTTCCAACGCCGGCTCCTGCTCCACCTCTGTCAGGAGGGGTAGTGGGGTCGGGTCGGGGGTGGGGGAGCTGCAGGGGAAGGGGGGGAAGCCTCCCTCAAGCTGCTTCCTTGAGCAAATATTTGTGGTGAGGGTTCCAGGAACGGAGATGAGGGCTCCGGGAATGGGCAGAGAGCAGGTGACAAAGGCGGGCGAGGCTTCTCCGCATGGAGCGGACATACTTGGGGAGAAAGGGTAACCGCGTGGTGGAGAGGATCGCCAGGGGCCGGGAAGGGGGTGGGAAGTCGCAAGCGCAGGGATTCCCGAAGATCGCCCAAACACTGCACCCAACAGAACAGGGGGCCTCCAGAGGGCCGGGTGGGAGGACGCTGGCGATGAGGCCGTAGCGGCACAGTGGGGACCGGTGTGCAAGGCGGAGGCAATGGGGCTGTGGGCGGCGCATGGCTGAGAGGAGTCAGGGAGACGCTGGGAGCCTGAGCACTTGAGCACTGGGAAGGGTGGCACTGTCAGGTCCTCCCCGCACCCAGGGAGGGGAGGGAGAGAAGGTTTGGAGGTGGCGGTAGCAGCTACCTGTGGGCCTGCTATGCCAGGGATGTCACCTCAGTGGGAGTGTCTAATCGCAGGTGGACAAGGAGTCTGCAGTTCCAGAAAGAGTCTGGACTGGAGAGAGAGCATTAGAGGTTCTCAGCACACAGACGTGGCCCGGAGAGCCCTGAGCCTGCACGAGCTCACCAAGGGCGGCCGAGAGCCATGTAGAGGGACAAGCGGCCCACACACCGAGCCCTGGGGTCCTGGGACACTCCAAGGTGGCAGAGAAGAGAGGGAACCGGCAGCAGAGACTGAGGAGGGGTGGCCAGGGGGAAGGGAGGTACCCCAAGAGTGCAAGGTGGCCTCCTGAAACAGGAGTGAGAGACACGCACAGACACCTGGGGCAGGAAGGGGGTGGTCAGGGAGGAGGAAGTGATCAGCTCCCCAGGGTACTGCTGATGGTCAAGGGCCTTTGACAGCGAGATCCTGGAGACCTGCACAAGACAGGGTCGGGCATACAGGGACATGCAACAGCCTGATTGGAGCGAGATTAAAAAGAAAGGGGGGCCCCGGGGTGGCTCAGTTGGTTAAACATCCAATCTCAGCTCAGGTCATGATCTCATGGTTTGTGAGTTGGGAGTCCCACACCCGGCTCTGTGCTGACAGCTCAGAGCCTGGATGGAGCCTGCTTCATATTCTCTATTTCCCTCTCTCTCTCTCTCTCTCTCTCTCTCTCTCTCTGCCCCTCCCCCACTCACGCTCTGTCTCTTTCTCACAACTAAACAAACATTAAAAAAAAAAAGGAATAAGGGGTGGAAACAACTCACGTGTCCACTGATGGGAGGAAGCGGACAAACAAAATGTGGTCTATCCGTAAAACAGATGATTATTCAGCCTTAAAAAAGAAAGAAAATTGGGGCTCCTGGCTGGCTCAGTCACAAGAGCATGCAACTACTGATCTCGGGGTCATGAGTTCGTGCCCCATGTTGGGAGTAGAGTTTACCTAAATAAAAACTTAAAAAAAAAAAAAAAGGAAAGAAACTAATGCCTGCTACAGTGGGGCTGAGCCTTAAAGACATTATGCTGAGGGAGAGAAGCCAGACACAAAAGACACTGCATGAGTCGGCTTCTGTGAGGTACATAGTCACGTTCACAGAGCAAGTAGGATGGTGGGTCAAGGTTTGGGAGCCTAGTGCTCACGCTGGATGCCAGCCCGTGGAAGGGTGGTGGCCCCTCAGAGAGAAGTACTGGTCTGTTCCCTGCCGTACCCCTCCTGGGCCAGTCCCTGCTCTTCAGCAAGGCACGGTCCCCTTATGGAGGAGGAGGGGCTTCAGCACTCAACTATACAGCCAAGGGGGGCTCTGGCTTGTGATGCCGCCACCAGTCATGCTGTGATGGTCGCCAAGAACCTGGACGGGAGCAGGTCCCCACGGAGCTCAGAAAGGAGCACTGGCTGAGCATGCCTGACTGCAACTCAACCCAGGCCTGTGCTGGCATGCGGAGGTGCCTCCCAGTGGGACTCAGCACGGCCCTGCAGCACGTGAGCCACGTCCCAGGCCCCTCACACCACGCCCTGCCCCACTCACTCCTCCACCAACAGTCCCCGCCTCTGCACCCACAGAACGGAGCCTGCAGCCTAGCGTCACCCTCAGCCCCGCTCTGCTCCCTACCCAAGGCTCACACCAACTCCTTACCATCTCCCTCCTCCAGCTACAGCCAGGCCTTGGCCCCGGCTTCGGCACCTCTTGCCAAACGGCCTACGAGCCACCTGCCACAATGGCACCAAAGACTCAGAAAACATCAACATCATTAAAAAAGAAGTCAACAGAAGTTGGGACTGCTTGGCTGGGACCCTGAGAGCAGTGGGTAGCCCCCGCTTACTCGGGAGTCTGCCCCTGTGGTAGGGGCTTAGGACATGGGGTCTGGCAACCTAGTGGGAGACACGTAAGGGAAGGAATCAGCCCGGGACTGTGGAGCACCATGGCCTACGACAGCCAGAGGCGAGGTAGGGGACGCCATGAGGCAAAGGGGCACACAGCCCTACTCGAGCATAAGGCTGATAGTAAAGTTTCCATGGTCGCCCTCCAGTCGGGGCTGGCGTGTTACCCCCCCCCAGAGTACTTTTAGGGTACTCTAAAAGCAGCCTGGTGCAGCTTTCTCCTCTCTGCCTGGTCCAGGGCCTGACACTGAGGGGGGCCCAGTGGCTGCCCGAAGTTGGCCAGGAAGAACCCACAGACACACTGCTTGGACTCCGGCCTCTAGAAGTTCACAGAAGGGCAGGCTCAAGGGAGGGCAAAGTAGTCAGGGAACACTTCCTGGAAAAGTGGGACTCAGCCTTAGCATAGCAACCAGAGAGCCTCGCCCAAAGTCCACCCCTCCACCCCACCAGCCACCACCTTGATGCTCCTGAGAGCATGGGGAAGGGACACTGGAGAAGGCAACCACAGGCCCGGGCCTGGGCAGGTCAGCGGGAGTGTGAGAATAAGCTAGCCCCCACCCCCATTCCAGAAGAATACCCCTCCAACCTGCCCCTCCTGTCCCTGCAGAGGATGAGCACCGCAGCAGAAACGGGCAACAGCAGCCCCAGCCACCCCTGCCCTGGGCTCTCAGGCTGCTCCTGAGTACCAGGCCCTCTTCAGCACCGGCCACCTGCTGAATCCACTTGGGGGGTGGGGGAAAACGCCAAGGTGGAGCCCACTGCACAAGTGGGCTCTCCAAGCAGGTAAGCACACCCCACACGTTCCCATGGTTGCAGGCAGCAGAGAGGGCACCCTCCCCACCACCTAGCTCTACCCTAGGCCAGTCATAGGTGACCGTCAAGGGCAAGTCTCCTGCCTTAGCAGGCATTAGTCAGAGGTCATCCTGCAAACCTTCAGGAGGAAGTGGGGCAGGGAGTGACTGGTGGCATTCTGCCACGTTCTGTCTGTCCTACAATGTGATGAAACAGGCTCAGAGGAGGCGGGCAAATCTGCCACCCGGAAGCCCCACCAGTTTACTGAGTCTCTCAGGATTCCCTGGGCCCAGTGGCCAACCCAACAGGTCAGACACGCCCCAACTGGCCATAAAATAGGGCCTGTCTGGAGAGCAGGAGGCACAGGGACAGAGAGCAAGTGCGGGCCTGGGCCCAGCCTGGGATGAGGGAGCCCTTAAGGGTTAGAACAAGTTGGAAAAAAATAACCTGAAGGCCTTCGGGACCAAAGCCTGGGGGTCTCGATCAGAGCTACCTGCTGCTACCTTCCTGGTCACTCCCATGAGGGGAGGTGGGGGCCTTCTGGTGGCCTCAGTCACACACACGAAGCCCGGTTGCATAATAACAACCTTTATTGCCCCCAAGAGAAAATACCCTCTGCCTGCTCCGTCCGCCCGCCTGCAGGACCAGAGACAAGGGGCCCCGAACAACATGAAACACAAAAGAGGCTCAACCCAGCGGGAAGCAACGCCTGCCTCGTGCCTGGCCGGCCAGGAGGTAGCGAACTCATCCTGAGCAGGCAGAGCCAGGTCCCCTGTGGCATGCCGGGACAGCGTGGGACTGTAAGCTGTGCAAGGGGATGGGAAGCAGGAAGGGCGAACCGAAGGAGCCGGCGAGGCCGGGCCGCAGGCGGCAGCAGCAGGCACCGGCCAGGTGGCAGGCAGGGAGGAGCAGCCTCACTCCTCCTTCTTGTCCGTGGGACCATCTACCGCTGCCTGAAAGGGACAAAAACCACAAGGCAAGGGGTCGGCAGGGTGCACCCCTCCACTTCACCCTCTAGCCCCTCCACCCCAAAGGCCCAGCTTGCTACCTTCTCCCCAAATGACAGACAGCAGGTGAGCAAGGGACCCCACCTTCAGCGAACTCAAAAGTCCCGCCAGGGTGGGAGTGGCCCTGCTCTACCAAAGGCCATGATTCTAATGCCAAGCGGGGGGTGGGGGGTGGGGGTGCAGCTGGAAGCCTCTGCCGTCAGTCTTCTCTGAAAGGTGCAGGACCGCACACCAACACCCTGTCTCAGGCCCATGGCGGACTCGGCATTCAAGTCCCTCCCAAGTCCCAGTTCAGGTCCTGCCCAATTCTGCACGCCTTTCACAGGCCCTGCTAGCGAGCCTGCACTGAGGCCATCAGTCCTCCTCCGGGGCCTGGGCCCTTCCTCACCAGCTGCACTACTGGGCCAAACTAGGACGGCCAAGCAACACAGCCAACTGTCAGAACGTAGGGGTGTTTACCTGGCCCTCACGCCCAATTTCTGGGCCACCTGAGCTTCCAAATCGTATCATCTGAGGACTCAGAGAGAACCTGGGGCGGGGAATAGGTGGTGGGCCCTGGATCACCCCACAGCCCCACGTATAGCAAGGGCTGCCAGTCCCACTTTTCCAGTAGTAGACTTGGACTAGAATCAGCGGCCCCACACCACACACCAGGCGCACATGTTAAGAGGAGCTCCTCTCAAAGGCACTGACGCCAGGCGTGAGGCTGGGCCGGCCACGGTGCAGAGGGCCCATCCCATGGCTGAGGCCACTTTAGCAAGTGGCTACTGTCTGCCAAGCCACACCCCTCTAGCCTGAAAACAGGTTCCATCTGCTGGGCCCAGACTGGCACTGCCTGGCAGGCTCTTCTCTAGACCCAGCCTCAGCAGCAGTGGAGGAAGAGAAGGGGAGCGGCAGACAGAGCGGCCAGC
The DNA here is from genome assembly GCF_003009895.1 of Hyaena hyaena. Taxonomy (NCBI): domain Eukaryota; kingdom Metazoa; phylum Chordata; class Mammalia; order Carnivora; family Hyaenidae; genus Hyaena; species Hyaena hyaena. Next base: position 378,310 of record NW_024081437.1, read on the forward strand.
CCGCCACTGGGGTCTCTCGAAGGCCCTGCCGGGGCAGGCTAGGCTGGGGTGAGCCTGCTCTGTGCCTGCTCGGGGCGCAGGAGGTGTCAGGGGAGGCGGGGCGGGGGACTCTGATCCCATGCAGCAGAGGAAACCACGGCATGCTGACCTGTAACTTCGCGTGCTCCTCCAGCAGGCGGTCGTACTCCTTGGTGAGGCCCTCAGACTGCTTCCGCATGGCCAGAGCCTCATTTTCGGCTTTTTCTAGTTCTGGCGGTGACGCAGATGAGGAGGAAAGGAAAATGGAAAGACAGGGATTAGGGAGGAAAAAACCCCGTTGCAAGAGACACCACATACAGGTCAGAATTTGTCCTCACTGAGGTTGTCTAGGAGACAGCTCTTCTCAAGAAAGCTCCCCGCCGGCTGCCATGAGAGCCCCCAAAGTGGGGGAGGGCTGTCCAACATGGCTGGGGGAAGCGGGGCAACACCAAGGACCCCCAGCCCCTTTGATGGAGGGACTCCGAGTGGCTCTCAGCATGGGTGACTTCAGGGAGGCTGAGGGTGTGGGACAAACAGTCTGAGCGCGCCGAGGTGAGAGCAGGAACAGAATCCCGTCCTTAAAGCTGAGAGCAAAAGGCCTGGTAGGCAGGGCCTCCAGGAAGGGAGCAGACGACCTCACAGCAGGTTTTTCAGGAACACTGCAAGCAGCTCTGGTGTGACTTCTTTCTATCCCCTCCCCAAAGGCCCTGGGGATGCCACCGCCTGCAAAGGGCACCCCTCCCCAGGCCTGGTGCTGACTGAGGTGCTCCGGAATCAGTCTATGAGCACTCAGAGCTCCCCAGGCCCCCAGACGCACACTATATACCACCGCACCCCAGCAGCTGGGGCTGAGCCCCGCTGTTTGGGTTGGACAAGCAGGGCTACCATTTGTTTGTTTTCACCCAGCTCCTAGGCCCAAGTGTGAGTTTGTTATTAACACTTTGGCAACAGCGGGACAGCCACCACTGGTAGAAGTTCTAGACTTTCAGGGGCTGAGGGACACCTGAGGACAGTGCTCACTTTGCTTGCTAATGTCCAGCTCCTCCTTCAGTTTCTTCAGATCGGCCTTCAGGCTCCTGTTCTCTTCTTCCACCTTCTCCTCGGCATCCCTACCATCCAACTTGACTCCGCCAACAGCAGCTTCCTAGGAAGAACGCCAAAGGCATGGGTTACTTGGGAGGGACGGAGGGAGGGAGGGAGGCAGGCAGGCGATCCAGCTCTGTCTTCCCTACTGAGCGTGATTCCTCAAGCTGTCCCAGGCACCTGCCCCTTCAGAAATGTCAGCACAGAACCGGGCCACTGCTTCTTCGCAGCCACCAGGCACAGGGAGGAGCCAGCAATGGCCACCTGCTGCACTCCACAGGCCGCACACCCGACCTCTCTCAGCAGCTCTGCAGACTTTACCTCCATCCGATGACTCAATCTGCTGTCATCTGGATGTTTCTGCCAGTCACCCCCAACTGACGAATGCCCTCCCCTCCTCTACCCAGGCTCCACAGCTCGCTCTGGCCCAGGAGCCCCGAACTCATCCCTGCCTATGCAATTCTATCCTGTCCATGAGTCCAAGTCCATCCATCCATCTGCTTCCCAGTTCCACGGACACCTCACCTCCTTAGACAAAACTTATAAGACTGGCCGTCCCCCCCCCCCCCCCCCCCCCCCCCCCCCCCCCCCCCCCCCCCCCCCCCCCGCATCCCTGCCTTGTCCCCAGCTGATACAATCCTCCGGAGACGAGTCCTTAACTTGCATTGTTCTATGATAGCCTGCCCATGGTTCACAGCACAGGGCTCGGCTCATTAGAGAGTCCGTGTTATCAGGAAAAGTCTGGCCTGGATGTAGCAGGTAGAGACAAGGGAGCAACAAGGGTGCCCCTCTCCCTGCAGAGTCCCCCAGGCCCTCCCATACACGCCCCCACTGAGAACCACCCTTTTCCCTCCTACCCAACCCCCCAGTTTTACCAACACCAGCACTGTCACCCATTCCCCAGCCCAAAAGGCCAATAGTGACACTGTGGCCCATAAGGAATGTCACGTGACAGAGCCCAGCAGGCAGAACTCACCTTCTTCAGCTGGTCATTTTCTTCCATGTACTTCTTGGCTGCCTCACTAGCACTCTCTGCCTGTTTTTTAAAGGCTTCATTGGAGGCCAGCAGTGTGGCCTGCTGGGAGATGAGAGTCACCAGGCGTCTAAGCAGGCTGCAATCGAAAAAGGGAGAAGTGAGCTAAAGAAAGCACGAAAAATGGCCGGCATGATCTTCTGTTGGTTGCTCCTGCCCCAAGCCTGCCTCCAGCCTAGACCTGTCCTCTTAGATTGCCAGGGCAGCCAAGCAAGATGCTGCCAGCCTGGATCTGGCAACACAAGGGAAAAGGTGGAGCCTATGAGCCATCTTCTGCCACCAGAATGATTAATACTGCCCCCAAAACAGCTGCTTGAAGCTCTAGGGCTGTCCTTCAGTCTCAATGGTATGGAAAGCAGCACGCTGACAGGACACCCCAGGCCAGGCCTACCTATGGCCCGAGGACCCTGAACTTAGCCCTTCCCAGGTCAGGGCTTGGGTATTCCAGAGAAGCCACAGCACCATCTTCCTTGTTGTGAAGTTAGACGTGTCGTGATAAACAACAAGAGCAACCAGCATCTGGGGGCGTTTCCAACTTCTGGGCCAAATCCTCACACCCACCTGATAGTGTAGTAGGACCGCTGTCCCCATTTCATAGCGGGGAAACTGGCAAAAGCAACTGTTTGAGGTCAAGACTCAAAAATGGACATGGCAGAAATCCCTACTCCAGTCTCTCTGACCCCAAGGTCCAAGCTTGGAACCACCACCCATTCTCCATTTGGAGGGAACTGCTCCCAAGCCAAATGAGAAAGACAAAGCCCTCTTCCTAAGCACAGTCTACAGGCAGCTGTTTGAGAACATTGTCACGATAAGGTCTCCTGGGGCCAGGGAAGCAAAAAAGGAAGAATCAGGGCCCAGACATACACCTCAGGTCCAGACCTGCCAACGAAGGGCAAACAGGCGGCAGCTGGGGGCATGGGCTGCTGCATTTCCAAAATGGCCACCTCTGCGCTAGACATGTTACCTGATGGGAGGAGAGGGGAATGGGAAAAGGCACAGCTCCAACAGTAACAAATGGAATGGGTCCCATACACCTGGGACAGAGGCCCAGGCCAGCCATAGCTACGAGGAAGGCACCTATGGGCACCCCTGGGGAATAGGGAAAGACTCTGCTTTGTGCAGGGTGTTTCCACAACAAAGTGCTTTCTCAGAAGAGACAAAGCAGCCTCGGACGCCTGTTCCCAGACCATCCTTTCCGAGCACCTGCCAGCCTTCAGGGTCCTCCTGGATACCTGCTGCTCAGACGGCCTGAAGGGATGGGGACAGAAACCAAGTGAGCTCCCCTGCTGGCACCGGCCCCCCGGCAGAGTCCCTGTCATGAACAAGCACTTGGAGGGGGTAGGGGAGGTAGGCACACAGGGGCCTTCATATGGCCATCGTGCTTCCTGGTTTGTGGAGAGGCTCCAGGGGCCCCTGGCAGTATGGGGAAAGCCAGGCTGCTGGTTCCTGGCAGGAAGGGAGAGTTTCCAATGACATGTGCTCTCTAAAATTAGCAGCTAGGACCTCGTGGCCCAGGGCTCAGGTTTCCCTGTCTCAGCCCCTGACTATACACCAGCCTGCCCCCCACTGGGCTGGAGCCCTGGAAGAGGAAGGAACTCCCAAACACTCCAGAAGCCAGAGAAAAGCAACACACCTGACTCATGTCAGCAGGGCGGGAAATCACTGGAAGGACCCAGAAAGAAAGGCAAGTCTGACTAAGCCCCAACCTCCGAAACCTCCCAGCATAGAATGCTCAGGCAGCTCTGAGCAGATTCTGATGATGTGGAGGAGGCCCCTCCTCCTAGATGGACACAGCCCGGGGGGGGGGGGGGGGGGGGGGGGAATGTGTGCCACCTGGTGGACCCAGCAGGCAAAGATGGGGCAAGTAAGCCCAAGAGTGACACACCTCCTGTCACAACAAGGCCAGGCAGATGACTGACATTGAGCGGGGCTCCAGCAGCGCTCTAAGTGACCATGGCCATCCCCCCCAGTCATCCAGGGAGGCTGGGTCCAGAGTGGCTGCAATGATGACAGTAGCGACGCAGCAGAGGCCCAGCTCTCCTCAGCACCTTCCCAGCCCGTCTCCAGCTATGGACAAGTAGGCTTACTAACACGGGCCCAGGGAAAACCCAGAAACTAGCGCAAGAGCTATGCAAGGAGCTTCCCGAACCTTAGCCAGCCCCAGCCCCACCGCAGCTCGCCGCACGTAGTGAGGATCACCCCCTTGGTGCCAGAGAGGAGCCACCAGGGCAGGCACCGCCCCAGCCCCTGATTTCTCGTCCTCTGGCTCCCTGTTAAGACTTGTTCCTCCAACCCTGCCCTGGTCGGTTCTGGTAACCCCTCCCTCCAGGAACCTTGCTCTCCAAGGGCTCTCCCTCCTGCTGGCCCAAGCCCCTCTTCTCCTCCTCCCTCCCTCCCTCCAGCAGCCCACTAACCTAGGACCTGCCCTGGCCAAGTCACTGGCAGGACAGCTTCTGGCCTAACCACCAGATCAAAGGAGTGCTCTGGAATCCCTGGAGCGTTTATTCATGCAGCTGACAGGTTGCCTTCCTCGTGGGAGTCTCTCCTGCCTCAGACTCCAGCAACCTCACCACTCATCGAACTCACCACCAACAGGGTCGATCTGAGGCTACACCCCAACATCTACCTGCCTACTAAAGGGCGGCTCCGCAGGGGCCCTGAAACAAGCCCCCCGCTCAGCGTGTCCATGGGCAGGCTGTCCCTGTACCCCACTGTGAAGGCCATCGCCAATCTACCTGCACTCTACCCACATGCCACCTTGCACCCTTCTCCTTCCACCCCCCACCCAGTCCCGTCCACGTCACCTACAGACAATCTCCCAATCGTCCCCCACTGCCAATGGCGATGGCCTCAATATTCCTTTCCTGGGTGATTTTAACAGCTCCTGATAGCCTCCTCCCTATCCACGACCATACGACTTTGCAATCCACACCCCAGAAGCTAGAGTGGTCCTTCTCTGGGACAATCTGATCGTGTCACCCCTCTGCTTCAAGCCCTCTGATGCCAGTCCCACCCTGGGCCCTGTCCTCTCACCACCCACGGAGGCTCTGCTCCAGTAACACCAAACGGCTGACCATTCTTGGAACATGTTGGGTTCTCACTCGCCTGCTCCCCAAGCCATTGCACCCCAGCCTGCAGCCGCCTCTCTTCTTCTGTTTCAGAATGCCTACTGCCTGCCGACTCACATCCAGCTCAACCACCACTTTCCCCAAAAAGCCTTTCCTGATCCTCCCGGGGCCTCCTTTCCTGGTTCTCCCACAGCACCTCTGCACGCCCCAACATGGCCATGCTGCTGTCACTCTGTAGCCATGCGGCTGGGTCATTTGTTCCCTGGGGCCCTGGCTCTCCACCCCCGCACCGACTCCACTGTCCCTCGGCCCAGCCACACTGACAAAGACACAGGCAGACACGGAACTTGCTACTCAGTTGAGCAACGAGGTAACAGGAAACAGCGGTGAAGAGATGCCACGTAAGACCGTGCTGAGGAGCAAGCCAGGCTTGTGACTACAGTGGAAGCTGAGAGGCAGGCAGAAAACACTCATCACCAAAGCCGGGGGGGGCCAGGGCCAAGCCGAGACATGAGCCCAGGAGCTGGCCTTCTGGAATTGCCCCCTCATACTGGGCCTTGCCTCCAACCTGCCCGTCAAGATCCAACAGTGACACTCGTCCTGCACAGCACGTCAATAAGCCGTTTCATGTGTTCCCTCAGCGTTCTTCGAGTCCCCATCAGGCCCCAGACCCAGGGCAGAACAGACCCAGGAAAAGAGTTGAGCTTCAGAATCTCCAAGTCTCAAAAGCCAAAGTAAGAGATGCCAACCTGGACAAAAGACTGATGTACTCTTTTCTGTCTCCTGGCCCTTACCCTCCATCACACTCTGTTCCACTGACCAAGAACTATGATGTACATGACTGTTCTTAGCCATCCATCTCTAGACAACACATGAGAACCCAGGAGCCCAAGGGATTTCCCAAAAGTACAAGGCTGACAGAGGGGCCCAGCGTCAAGGTTAAATGCACCCAGTGACAGAGGGAAAAGCCAGTGCACAAACCTTAAGAAAATCCAGATGTGTCCCTGGCAGACAAATGTCATCCCCAAATACCTGAATTCAACTCAGCTTTCTTATAAGATGTTCTTGGACACTGAGCAGAGCTCTTGTGCTTTTATAAAAGGTTGAGTAAACAAGAGAACGCAGGAGAAGCAGACTCTCCGTGTGGACACTAAAGAAACACTGCCAACCATATCAAGTGGAAGAGACGTGATTCTTACATACTTTGCACCAATCCTATCTCCCTCCTCTGGGCAAACGGGGGAGGCAGACATAGGCTTAACAGGAAGTGGGGCACAAGCAAGGGGAGGGTCCTCTCAAGGGCCAACTGGAATATTCTATGATTGTGGCAACACTCCCCATGGCCCCCACGCCCCTGTTGCAGATCCCGCTCACTTAGCATTTACCAGGCATCTCCTGAGTACCATGCCCTCAGGTGGGTTGCGTCACTGAATCACCAGGACCCCACTATAGGGACAAATAGGCAGGCAACTCCCCTTCACTCTGCTGCCCTTGCACAAGTGGGCACAAGCTAGTGTCACAGTGCCACCTGTTGACTCTCCAGGCTGACTGCAGCCTGGCGTCAGACAGGAGCTCCCCAAGGGCTGAGGGGGGTTCTGGGTGACCCCAGCCCACTTTCTAGGAAAAAACATACAGGAGGAAAAGGCCACCCTGGAGAGGAACCAAAAGCCAGGTGATGCCCTAGGAAAGGTTTCGAGGAAAGTAGAATGAAAGTTAACAGTGTGGAAGTGACCCCAGGAAACTCACACCCTAAGAAGCCTGGAATCATGAAAAGAAGGCCTGGAAAACAGCAGGAAGAGTTGACTCAAGCTCCAAGGAGAGTCTTCCCAAAAGGCCACCCCGAGAACACCTTCGCACACGTGCTTGGCCTTCCTCTTAGCCCTCAAGCACAGAGGCTGTAGAAAATGGAGAAGTGAGGGGCGCCTGGGTGGCTCAGTCGATTAAGCGGCCAACTTCAGCTCAGGTCATGATCTCAAAGTTCGTGGGTCTGAGCCCCGCGTCGGGCTCTGTGCTGACAGCTAGCTCAGAGCCTGGAGCCTGCTTCAGATTCTGTGTCTCCCACTCTCTCTGCCCCTCCCCGCTTGTACTCTGTCTCTCTCTCTCTCTCTCAAAAAATAAAGAAACGTTAAAAAAAATTAAAAAAAAAAAAAAAAAGAAAGAAAATGGGGAGGTGAAGCACGGGTCAGGGTAAATGTCAGCGCCTGCAACAAAAGCCAGTTGGTGCTCCCCCACCCTTAGGGGAAGCCTGTGGCTGTCCACCCCATAGAGCTAAAGAGAAGCAACGGACAGGAGCGAGCTGCGCTGCCGGGGGTTTATCATGTTGCCATCTTGCAACCAGCTATCTGAGAGGTTCTCTGTAACCTGGAGAACAGAGAGCAACTGAATGAGGGCAGACAGCCAGGACTCAAACATGCCGGTGGTCCACGTGGTGACCGCAAAAGTCAAGGCAGTGGGAGGGAGGGAGCCGTCAGCCCTGGATGTGCCGAGCACAGTAATAACTAGAGTCCAAAGGAAACAAGGCAGCGCCTCTAGCAGCCAATGTGCCACGCTGGGAGTGTGGGAAACACGCTTGGACCAGGGCATCGAATTAAAGGACGAGAAGTGGTTTCAGCTACATGGTCCGGTGTGAAGGCCACCAGCCACACGTGTCCTTTTCAGTTTAAAGGAATTAAAATGACATTAAAAGGCCAAGTCAAGCTCTTCAGTCCCACTAGCACACTCTTTGGCAGCATGAGCAGTTCCACCCTGCGGACAGCAAGCAGAAGGCAGTGGCGGCCGACAGGAGCCCTACCCGTCCCTTTCCATCCAGAAGCCTACTCCCTACTCCCACACCCTCTGCCTCAAAAAGGGGCCCTCCTGGAACACCAGGCTTTCAAGGACTTTGGACTCCAGAAGAAACCTCTGCTTGCTTGGTGCCCTGCCCCAAAGAAGTTTACTTGCCATTTGCTTTTAGACCACAAGGAAGGGAATTCTTTAGACCAAATCAAGTAGCTGAGCAGGCAATTTGGGTTTTAAAAGTCAACGCTCATTCCAAGGCATGTCAGACAGTCCTTCTGGGACAATGTGTAGAAAACTCCCCACCCCCTGCTTCAGCGCAGCCCCCCCACCAGAGCCCCTCCTGGCCCAGCACCCACAGGACACCACACACCCCAACAAGTGGATGGACTGGGCCTTTGGGGGGCGCTTCCGTAAAAGGTTCCCTCGGTGCCCAGGTCTGCAGCACTCTTCTATTCGTATTCTCAGAAAAATGACCACAGCTGACACAGCCACAGATGGAGCAGCGGGGCAAGAGGAACTCAAGACCAAACCCATGCCCAGCCTTCCGTGGCAGGGCCGCCACCTAAATTACTCCATCTTTCAGCAGGCCTGAGCATCAGGATTTTCAAAACCCCTTAGTTACTTCACGTAGATACCAATTTAAACAGACACGCTATAAAAACCTCAACCCCAAACCTACAAGGCAATCAGGGAGACATGACTAGTCACTAACAAGATTCTATGACAAAGCTGTTAACGGTGAAGTCCTTACAGGTGAGGTGTAATACTGCTTGTATGTTTTTTTTTAAGTTCCTCTCTCTCCAAAGAGATAAACCTAAATTTTGCTTCACACATAAACATGAGATCTGCGATTTGCTTCAAAATAGTCCGCAGTGAGGGGACCTTGGTGGCAGGGAGCAGCCAGGAGGCACTCACTGCTGAAACTGTGCTGGGGGGCGGGGGCACGGCCGGCCTGCAAGCCCGCCTCTACAAATGGTCAAGAAAAAGAGCAGCAGCCAGGGTGGTTCCAGCACTTGGCCCAGGCTGAGAGCCCCCAGGCACCACCTCACTGGGTGCCCTGCTGATGCCCTCCCCCAGCCCTCCAGGCTGCCACCCCCGTGCCCGACCCGGAACACGGGGTCCCTGAGGGCCCAGACCAGGCCTCCTCACTGACTCTCCACCTGAGCCTGGCACAGGCCGCCACACAGCGAGGAAAATCCCCCAAGAGTCTAGCCCTCCTTGGGGTGATGTGGAGAATAGCTACCATTTACTAAGTGCTCCCTACGTGGCAGAAACGATGCTGAGAACATCACCCGAATCCCCCCAATCTCCACACCAAGTGGACAAGAGAGTATCCTCATCCTTGCTCTGCAGACCCGGGGAAGGGCTCAGGGAAGTTGCTTACGTGGCTTACCTGAGGTCACTGAATCGCCAGTAACAAACCCAGGTTTCCAAAGCCATATCCAATTCCAAAACCCACTGTGGTCACAGCAGCCTGCCTCTCAGGGCCACCATGGGTCATTACTGGGAAGGGGGGAAGCGGCCCACGGTCAGGGCAGGGCAACAGAGCCCAGGCAGGACACCGGCCCCTGCCCGGCACTGGCAGGCAGCTCGGCTCCCCTCATCTTCAGCACAAGCCCCAGGAGCCACACAGGCAGCAACTGTCTGCAGAGCTAAACACTGACGGTAAGTTAACATTGACCTGAAGGCACAGCAGAGCCCCTTGCTTGCTTCAGAGGGTCTGGATGAATTTTACCCTGTGGGTTAAAAGGGGGACTCAATCACCTTCAAACAGGCACCCCAGTCCCCAGGTCAGTGGCCATTAAGAAGAAAAGTGGCAGAGAAGCAGAAGGGCAGTCCCATGTGGGCTGACTGCAGTGACACAATCCCGCCCAGAGAGGTACGCAGAACACAAGAGATCCCTGTGGACCAGATTCAGGTCATTACACGTTGTGGGGTTGAGGGGTCCTGGGTCTGAATAGTGAGCACTACTCTGGTCCTAACCTGGATTGACATTTTAGCAAAGGCAGAGAAAAGAGTGTGGCCCTCTGAACACTCGAAATAGGCCAGCAAGAACTGCTGTGTGGCCACGGCCCCAGTGACTCCGGAGGGATGATGGCCAGCTGCCGACGTGGGAAAGCAGGAACCACGGAAAGGGGTGTGCGATACTAACAGACTGGATGGAGCCTCCAACTGTCCCAAGTCTTTACTAAGCGGCAACCAGCACGTACTCTTGCCACAGACCAGAGGCACCCGGTGTGGTGCCGGGGCCAACAGCATCTGCACCTTCTTGGGGGGGTCCACACAGTTTTCGTAACACCCCTCGGATACCTACTGTGGGAGCCTGGGAGAACTGAGAGCTGGGCTTCCAATCTAGAATGCCTGCCATGGCAGTCCACCAGGTTCAACCTGGACAGAGGCCTAAAGCTGTCCTCACCTGCCCACCCCACCTTACTCAGTCCCTATGGTTTAGGTGGCCCGTGGTGTGGGCCCAGCCCCTTGGCGCAGAGTTGACCAGTCTGCAGCAGATGAGCCCAGGGTCCCATGCACCAACTCACAGGCTGCTCAGGGCCTTGAAGGACAGCCCTCAAAGTCAGCTAACAGTGCAGCGCAGGCCTCATAGAGCAGAGTCAGGAGAGAAGCCTCAGGAAAGCATGAAGAGGCAGTGGGCGTTAGCTGGGCCATCAAGGGAGACTAGGGGGTGGTAGGCAGACGCCATAGAAATACTTGACGAAAGGGGACGCACGTAGCCAGCTCATGACACAGAAAGGCCAAAGCAGAGACTGCAGAGGGCTGCGGAGACGAATCACATCCTGAAGGACTTGGCTATCGAGGTTTTACGCGACCAAAGGTGCTATGGAGGCCTGAAAGCAGGAGGTGACGGGATCAATACTCCACGTCAGGAAGATCATCTGTCCGGGGCAAGAAGGACAGGCTATGGGAGCACAGATGGCATCAGGAAGCCCAGCTGGGATGACGGCAGTCCCCCCACGGCAGTGGTTCCAGAGATGAGGAAGGCAAGCTCGGGAGGCAGGATCCCTAGGCCATCAAAGGGGGCAGTCTCAGCGCTGTAAGGTGAAGAGAGTTCTGGAAGTTGGTTGTACAACAATGTGTGTGCACTCAACAGTAGTACTGACCCGTATACTTCAAAAATGGTTCAGACGGTTAATGTTACGTGTACTTTACCAGGATTCAAAAAAAAAAAAAAAAAACAAAAAACCACAGGGACAGGGACAGATCACACGGGACAAGGAAAAATGGCAGAGCACCTCTAGGCTTCTGGGTTGAGACAGCAGTTCTCACCTCTGTGGCCCAGCCCAAAGAGAAAGGAGCACGAGGGGCCGGGAAGGGAAGGAGAGGCCCTCGTCAGTGCCACCATGCAGCAGAGGGGACAAAAGCCCACACCCCGTTCCCACCCCTGAAGCCAACTGCTGGAAGAAAGAGCAGGCTTATTTAAGGATGTGACGCTTTAAGCCTAAGGCCCTCTTCTCCAATTATGAGGAGTGCTCAACCCGACTCCAGCCAGCTAACGTGCTCCTGACCCTGGCCCCGCTCGGAGCCAGCACCACCAGCAGCGTCTCTTCTGAGCACCGCTCTCTTCCTCTGTGGGCCCCACACCCACTAACCTGTGGTCTCTGGGTCTCCATCCCAGTCTTACCTCTCCTGGCATCTGTTTCCATCCCACTGCACCTCAATCCCAGGGAGCGGCCACCCTGCCAGCACTTGCCCCTACCCATCCGTCAACCCCTCCACAGAGCTGCGCACGGCACGCCATTCTGCTGACAGGCCGCCCTTTGCCTCCTTGAGCCCAGCTTCCTCGCTCCTTCCAGTGAGCCCTATCGGCTCCCTTGCCTTCAATGCATGTTCTGGCACTGCCACTCTGCAAGCGCCCCCGGCACAACCGCCAGCCCCTCAGCCTTAGAAGCCCCGTTAGCTCCTCCCCTTCTCTCACGTGCACCCCTCAGACCTTCCTCAGCCCCCCTGCTACTGTGCCTTGCCTCAGGCTGCCAGCGGCTCGCTCTCCCACAAACTCCGACTCGGCCTCCCTCTGTCTGGACTCTCCCACTCCACACACAACTCTGACCGTGATGCAGTGCCCTCTACCGCCCCGAGGTCAGGTCCAAATTCAGGAAGCAGCATTCAAAGCCCTCTATCCTAGCTCTCACCATGCCTGACCCATGCACCCGACACTCAGCTGGAACTTCCTCAGGTTCAGGGGCTGAGCCAGCGCCTGCCAGCACAACATGTGCAAACATGAACAAGAAAGGTAGACGCTTCAAACAGGATTGGGAGGCCCACGACACCTGGCCTAGCTAAGGTGCACGCAAAATGGCAATTGAAGGGTGTTTTCCACTGTTTATGACCAGAAAATGGAGAGAGATGGGCCCAATGTTCAAGAGCGGGCAACTGGTTAGACACCCAATAATGCTGGAGAAGCAGATCAGTTGTTCTAGAATGATGCTCATGATAAAACTTGGTAGAAGGAAAATGCAAGTTCCCACATGGCAGCTATTGCTTGAGCCTGCCTTTTTCTGTTTATTTTGAGAAAGAGAGAATGAGCATGCACACACATGTAAGTGAGCAGGAGAGGGGCAGAGAGAGACAGAGAGAGACTCCCAAACAGGCTCCTCGCTGTCAGCTCAGAGCCTGAACTGGGGCTTGAACTCATGACCTGAGCCAAAATTAAGAGTCTGATGTTCAACCAGCTGAGCCCCCCAGGCGCCCCTGCTTGTGCCTGGTATACAGAATGCTTAGCCAAGTGGTAGCTGCTATTAGGTATCAAAAAACTCTTAGTAAGATACACAGCAAAGATATAGGTCAAAAGCGCTTATGGGAACAGTATCATTTCAAAAAACTTATTTTCTTATTTTTTTAAAGCCTCGTCTTCCTTCAAAAGCTATGTGTTACCAGATGGCAATAATCATCAGATGTACGAAAGGGACTAAGACATGAAAGTTGTCAGACTCGTGAAAGCATCACTAATAAGGACATGCACGAAGGTGGACTTTAGCTTACAGATGGCACAGAAGCCTTTCTACCAAAAACCAGGCAATAACTACTTGGGGAAAAAAAGACAGCCCACTATCTGGTCTACAGTCAGAGGCAGGCTGAAAACCAACAATCTGATACTGGCAGCTCCCACCAATGCAGACAAGCTGATATCTGAGCAGAGCATCAGACTAGGTGTGATCTTAGGCTTGGCCACTTAGAACTTGTCCATCTTGGGCCACTCTGTCTCTCCATTGATAAGGCCCTCGGAACTGAGCATGTTAAGGTTCTTACTGTTTGAACAGAACCAGAACCCTAATGAAGCACACAAACAGCTCATACACAGAGGTGAGGTCACAGGGCCACACACTCTAGAGATAAACCCTGATCTTAACAGGTGAGAACACCGAGCGCCAGAGGGGAGGAGCCTACCCAAAGCCACACCTTGACCTGGGGGATCCAGTCTCCTGACTTCCAGTGTGGAGTCCTTCTTCAGACACTGCCAGCCCTAAGTGTGGATCTGTACAGCATGGCATCCCAGCCCCCCACCCCCTAGGTGTAATTCCAACACAGGGCAGGAAAGGCCACTCATGTGGAGGTCTCCCTCGACTTCTCGTTGTCTTCTCCTTTCCGTGGCAACAACCCAGCACTGTCTCGTGGCAAGTAATGCTCATGTGTCCACTGAGCTAAGACTGTGAGTGGGACCACACAAAACAAGTGCCATCTTATAACCAAACCTGACCCTGCAAAGAGAGACATCTCTTGCTCATTCTTTTGCAGGTCTGCACACAGCTAACAAGAGTTAGTGGTTCCGGGGTACACACTGATTCAGCTGGAAGAGCACGCAACTCTTGATCTCGAGGTCGTGAATTCGAGCCCCACACTGGGTATAAAGATTACTTAAGAAGAAAAAAAAATTCTCGGGGTGCCTGGGTGGCTCAGTCGGTTAAGCGTCCAACTTTGGCTCAGGTCATGATCTCACAGTTCGTGGGTTCGAGCCCTGCATCGGGCTCTGTGCTGACAGCCAGCTCAGAGCCTGGAGCCTATTTCAGATTCTGTATCTCCCTCTCTGTCTAACCCTCCCCTGCTCGCTCGCTCGCTCTCTCAGAAATAAATAAAACACTTAAAAAAAAGAAAAAAATTCTTAGGGGTGCCTGGGTGGCTCAGTCTTTGCGTGTCTGATTCTTGATTTCGGCTCAGGTCATGATCTCATAGTTGTGATCAAGCCCAGCATCAGGCTCTGCACTGGGTGTGAAGCTTGCCGGAATTCTCTCTCCCCCCCACCCCGTCGTGCGTGTGTGTGTGTGTGTGTGTGTGTGTGTGTGCGCGCGCGCGCACGCGCGCGCACTGTAAAAAATGATTTTAAAATAAAAAAATAAAAAATGAATTTAAAACTACTTTTAAAATAGTCCAGAGGGTCCCGTAAACAAAGACATGTAGAACAAAACAAAGAGCCCTCCATGCAGGGCAGATAGTAGGTACTAACAGATGCAAGAAGCCATTCTTCAAAGAGAAAAGCGCTTCAAACATTACAAGGCAGACAGACACAGCATGGTTTCTGAACCAAGCAGATAAACGAGGAGAGCAAGACAGCACTCCAGGTGTTTTAAATACGTTCGAGTGTGTCCAGACACAGAAGAATCCTAACCCAGGTAGTGAAACCCCACAACATGGCCACAGCTGCCGTCTGCTGGTGATCTCTGGGGGTACTGTACTTGGGCAGATATGACTCGGGTCAGCGGTGCTGTCCAAGCACTAATGTGCATGGGGGTCGGCCAGGAGCCTGCTGAAGCGCAGGCTCTCACCAGAAGGCCGGGGGCAGGTCTGAGGATCTGCGTATGCAACAAGCCCCCAGGTCCTCAGTTCCTACTGAGGCTGCTGGGCCACATGTGGTCAGAGCAGAGAGGCGCCAGGGGAACAGGACACCACTGATCCACTTCCAGTGACTAAAAAGAATTAAGGGGCCAAAAGGAACAGAGTGCTTGGGAGGACTGATGTGGGAAAGTGGTTTCTAATACTAAATATTTCAAACCAGCTCACGTATCTGGGAGCAGGGAACTAGTTAAACACATAATGGTCCCCTCACATGACAGACTACACGACCATTAAGAATAAGAGAAGTTTGCGTGAGTCATTCGGAAAAATCACCAAGATAGATCATTGAGTGAAAAGGGCAAGTCAGAGCAGAGCAAAAGAACCCGCGGTACCTGTAAAAGAAAAGTTACATGTTATGTAAAGCGTTATTTTAAAACTTCAAAAACATCCCAATTAGTACCCATCTCTAGGGATGAGACAAGCACTCACTCTTGTGCCTGACGTGTTGTTGTTGTTGTTGTTTTAAGATTTTATTTTTACATAATCTCTCTACCCGGACATGGGGCTTAAACTCACAACCCCGAGACCAAGAGTCACATACTCCACCGACTGAGCCAGCCAGGCACCCCATGTGCCTGACATTTCTAGATTACTTGAAGTTTTGGGGACCTTTATTTTGTGATGAACAGGTATAACTTTATTATCAAAGTAACAAAGACTAGAGTTTTGTTTTCACCTGACGGGTTTCCTGCAAGCCACATGTACGGGTTATGTGGACATTAAGTCTAGACAAGAATTTTCTATGGCTTATGTGCAAAGGGAGAAGTTCCTCAAGGACCACAGCTGCCATATAGGATCTGACCCCCTAGATCAGGGAGGAGTATGTATTTCTGGAAAATTTTAGAAAAGACTAAACATATTATTTGTAGGCAACTGGTGAATCCACACTGATCCCTGCGGTCAACCGTTTCCTTTTCTAAGAAGCTGCACGAAACCAACCTCACATCTTTTTGGGTCGGCTACTGGCCAGGGACATGGGAGGGCGCAGCAGGGTGGTGAGGCATCTTCGAGCTACAGCGGAGAAGTAGGAGATTTGTGGCTGCTGGAACAACCAGGCCCAGGAAGCTACTACATACTACAGCCTCATGTCCTGTCTGACTTGTTTAATAAGAAATTAGATCATGTGTTAGGTGCTTGTAAAATGGACAGGTCACAGCAAAGTGGGGGAGACAGCTCACAGGACAGAGAACAAGAACATACTGGAATGGCAGGCTCACTGACAATAAACTATTTAAGAAAAAAAAAAGGAACGGCGGACTCAAATTTCACTCCATTCTCCTAACTTCCGAGCATCCTTTTGGGAACAGCCTAGCACATAAATGAGGAGTGCTCTTCTCTGAAGTCGCCCCCTGAGGTTACAAAGGAAACTGCCAACTGCTCTGTATCCAGATGATGATGGGGTTACCTGACTCAGCATTGATCAAACATGCCCAGAACTAGACTGAGTCTGTACTATCTGTCAATGTCAACAAGTCAACTGGAGGAATGAAGCTGGAGCACTCAGGTGTGCAGTGTTGCACAGAGAGGACGGAGTCGAGTACACACTCCCTGGCCTGCCACTCCTGGCTACCCACTCCCCCTGGCCCAGCCACACAACACCTGCCCTGGAGGGTCCCCCTGGAAGAGACTGTGAAAGCAGAACAGTCAGGAGAGTTACTTCAAAGACACAGAACACGGGGAATAAGCCTCACTCTACCCACCACCAGTGACTGCCTCCGAATTCTAATCTAGTTACTTTAGATATGCGAATCTGTAGTTTGCCAGCGTATCTCAAAAGGTGGGGTCTCAAATGCAACCCTCCAGGTAGCACTGGCCAACACACAGGTGAACGGGGCTGGCACCTCCCTCCTGGCAGCCCAGCCTTCACGCAGGGTGTTAGGAGCTCCTCTTCTTCTGCCACTAACTGCCACTCGGCTGCAATAAGCCACAACCACAGGTCCATAAGAGTTCCTGACTGGCCCTGCCTCTGCCCCCCTTTGTGAATTTACACAGTCATTTACAAACGTATCCCCACTAAAAACTCGAGTCCCATTAGACCCGGCCCCATCAGTGAACCAGTCTAGACAACTGGATTCCCAGTGATAGCTGACCTACCTGCTGTTCAATTCCTCCCAGCTTCCATTTCTCCCTGCACCTGCTCAGTGACAAGCCCCAAGTGTCCTCAGCAGAGAAACGTTGAGCAGGCTGAGGGGGGAGCCTGTCCCCAGATGGAGTGGGTCCTTGCACCAGCTGCTCACAGGAGTTAGGATCCCAACTGACTGCGTGCTGTTATGCCAGCACCCTGACCACACTTCGGCATCTGGTTCCTAGGAATCCAAAGAAAGCCTGACAAACACAGTGCTGAAAAAAATCCAGATACACTAAATGGATGGAGGGCAGGTTAAGATTGACAGATCTCACGCTCTTTGAGTTCACAGCCACCAGATCCTTCTCTCTTCTCTGAGAGCATATAGGCTATTATTCTTTCTAGAACACGGACTGAGATCGAAGTCAGGCCTCTGCACTCTAGTCAGTTCTTCACCACCCCCCTTCCTGACTGGAAACTGGGGTGTTTGTCTGCAGTCTCCCAGCACCTCTCCTACCCTGTGACTCCTCCAGTACCAGCAATTCCACCTGCAGAAAGCCTCAAAGAGCCTCAGAATTTCATCAGTCTGAGAAGAGGCTAACCCACCTGCCTGGGATTTCTGTTCTCTCATTCCAAGGCTTCCTTTACCCTTGACTTCCTGCCTGCTCCTTCCTTACCTTATATAAAAAGGTCAAGGGAGGGGCACCTGGGTGGCTCAGTCAGTTAAGCATCCGACTTCGGCTCAGGTCATGATCTCACAGTTCGTGGGTTCGAGCCCCGCATCAGGCTCTGTGCTGACAGCTAGCTCAGAGCCTGGAGCCTGTTTCAGATTCTGTGTCTCCCTCTCTCTCTCTGACCCTCCCCTTCTCACGCTGTGTCTCTCTCTCAAAAATAAATAAAATGTTAAAAAATTAAAAAAAAAAAAGTCAAGGGAACTACCTTTGCCCCAGGTCTTACTTACTGTGTTTCACGATCCAGAGCTCACTGCAGGCTTTTGCCTTCCTGATGACTTTTCTTATAGCTCTGTGTGCTCTCTTAGCGTGGTCCTTAGTTTTCTTTCTGTCCTTCCTATCTTTCACATAAAACATAAGCTGGCCTGGGACTCCCTCCCCTCACCCCAGAGCCTCTGTGGAGTCTTTAGACACAGTCAACTCTTCCTCCTCCCTGGAGCTCACCTACAGTTAAGACTCAATGCCCCCCGGGGCGCCTGGGTGGCTTAGTCGGTTAAGCGTCCGACTTTCGCTTAGGTCATGATCTCGCAGTTCGTGGGTTCGAGCCCCGCGTCGGGCTCTGTGCTGACTGCCAGCTCAGAGCCTGGAGCCTATTTCGGAGTCTGTGTCTCCCTCTCTCTCTGACCCTCCCCTGCTCACGCTGTCTCTCTCTCTCTCCTAGAAATAAATAAAAAAACATTAAAAAAAAAAAGACTCAATGCCCCCGGACCTGCGTCCCTTTCAGTCTCAAACCACAAGATCACACTTCTTTTTCGGAGCGTCCTAAAACTCTCCAACTCCAGGGTACGTATCCTCCCGGCTTTCTCGCTGCTGGACTCTCCAGTTTGAAGACAGCATGCCTGCAGACCCCTTCCGTGATCCAACAGACCACTTGGAAAAGCTCTGCCCTTTCCAGCTGTAACCCTGCTACTTTATAACTTCAACCTAAAGTAGTCAAGGTCACCTCCTTTGAAAACCTGAAACCCAGGCAGGTAGTCATTCTAATGCCTAGTGAAGAAGGATATCCAGGTGACTAGAGACAGAAGAGCCCTGCTAAAGAATTCACGGGCTACCCTGCTAACCTCTGGAAGCCCCTAGCCTGAGTGCAAGGTTTACTCCCAGCCAGTTAGCACACCCAAGGGCAGCCAGGCCCCTCTGATGAGAACTGGTCTGAGTAGAAAGAAGCAAACCGGCCTCCAGACTCAAACAGATGCTTTGTATCAGTTTATAACTAACCAATCCCTTGGCCCTGATTGAGGAAATCGGTCTTGCCAAAACAAACAAACAAACAAACAAAAACCCCACCAAAATCCAAAAAACAAAAACAAAACAAAAAACAATAACACCAGAAATACTCGGGCTGCCATGGAGCACAACATCCTCCCGTAACAGATCTACACTCGGGAAGGCGCTGGGCCTAAGCATGGTCTCAGCCCCTTCGTGACATTTCTGCCCACTCTTCTCAGGTCAGGTCCCCATGCCCTAAAGGGCCCCATTCAACCGGTCCCTTTAAGTTAGCCTCCAAAGATATTCTCCCAGAGGACAACATCTCATCACTTACTTCAACCCATATGCACAGAGAAAGCTGGGCATCTTTTGCCCTAAAAGAGCATGTAGCAAGTTATGGCAGAAACAGAAGCAAGTCTTGTGACCTTCCAGTCACAGATCTCCCCACCGCTACACTGCCTCTGAAGGCCAGAAGGAAAGCTGGAGGCCTCTGGGAGGAGATCCTGTGGCTCCCAGAACACAGACAAGGCCCCCAGATCAAGGCCACCAAAGACTGAAGAAGTCAAGGTCACAGGCTAGCCCAGGGCTCCCTTCCCAAACCCCAGCCCCTTGTCCCTCCTCACTCACAAGGACAGCAGCAAGGAAAAGCCAGCAATATAGAGATTCCTCTGGGCACGGAAAAGCTTCATGTGGAAATGTTCCATGGCCCCGGGGTTATTCTGCAGGTTCACCTTCTCTGTCACATCATCATACTTCCGGATCTCACGTACAGCATCTGCAGCAGAGTGGAGAAGAGACGTGAGGGCACTTAGCTCCCGCTAAGACTGGGGTGTCCAGGGGAGAGGCGGCAGGACTCAAGGTGACCTCACTTCCCTCAAATCTGTCACCCCAGTTATCCTCCGTTCTACACACACCTTGGGGGACAGTCTTAAGAGATCTGCCCTCAGACCCATCCTCTCCACTGGCTTTTCTCAGGTCACTCCCTGGCCCCAATCTACACAGACCACAAACCTGCTCCTCGTGTCAAGGTGCTAACCAAGTCTGAGGTGTTGCTGGCAATGGCCATGGCGCCCCCAACATGTGATTCTGCTTAGCTCAAGTTGGGCTGGCCATCAGGTGCCCCAGTGATAAGCCAGGGAAATCCCCACTGAGGAGGTACCAGTGTCCTAGGAGTCAAAGACCCTGAGGGCGCCTGCCTGCTAAAGACTCAGGCTTTGGGGCACATGGGTGGCTCAGTCAGTTGAGCATCTGACTTTGGTTCAGGTCATCTCATGTTCCCTGAGTTCAAGCCCTGTGTCGGGCTCCATGCTGACAGCTCAAACCTGGAGCCTGCTTCGGATTCTGTATCTCTTTTTATCTCTGTCTGCCCCTACCCTGCTTATACATTGCGCGTGTGCTCTCTCAAATAAAAACGTTTAAAAAAAGGATCCAAACTCTTCCATTCCTAAGCTTCACAATGGGTTTTAGTATATAAACGATGTTACCTTAAAAACAAATATTGTTAAGATCTCTACACTACCCAAAGCAACCTATAGATTTCATGCAATCCCTATCAAAGTACCAACAAACAATATTTTTCACAGAACTAGAACACTTTTTTAAAAATTTTTTAATCTTTATTTATTTTAGAGAAAGAGCGTGTGCAAGTAGGGGAGGGGCAGAGAGAGAGGGAGGCACAGAATCCGAAGCAGGCTCCAGACTCTGAGCTGTCAGCAGAACCTGATGCAGGGCTCGAACTCACCAACTGTGTGATCATGACCTGAGCCGAAGTCAGATGCTCAACCGACTTGAGCCACCCAGCCGCCCCTAGAACAAACACTTCTAAAATGTGTACGGAACTACAAAGGACCTGAAATAGTCAATGCAATCTTGAAAAAGAAAAACAAAACAGGAGGTATCATAATCTCAGATTCAAAGTCATATTACAAAGCAGTAGTAATTAAAACCATATGGTACGGGCATAAAAATAGACACACAGAACAGAATAGAAAATCTAGGGAAAAAACCCACAACTGTATGATCATTTAATCTTCCACAAGGAAGGAAAATATATCCAATGGGAAAAACAAAGTCTCTTCAATAAGTGGTGTCAGGAAAACTGGACGTCATGCAAAAGAATGAAACCGAACCACTTTCTTTCACCATACACAAAAATAAACTCAAAAATGGATTAAAACCTAAAAGTGAGACCTGAATCCATAAAAATCCTTGACGAGAGCACAGGCAGTAACTTCTCTGATATCGGCCATAGCAACACTTTTCTAGATCTGTCTCCTGAGGCAAGTGAAACAAAAGCAAAAATAAAATACTGGGACCACATCAAAATAAAAAGCTTCTGCACAGCAAAGGAAACAATCAACAAAACTAAAAGGCAACCTATGGAATGGGAAATGATAAAAAAATTTTTCAAAGAAAAAACAAGAAACTGTCTTATTCTGATTACATAATGAATGCAAGCTCATCAAAAATTCAAGTACAACCTGTATACCAGAAATACGTAGAGAAAGAATCCCTGACGTAATCACCTCCAGTAAGCCTAAGACCTTGGTCTTCTTACCTAAAGCAGTCACTTTCAGCCACGTTACCCTATTTTCTAATACACACCCTAATCTGAAATTATCCTAATTACAGATTTATTGTCTATCTCCCCT
Source organism: Hyaena hyaena (assembly GCF_003009895.1). Classification (NCBI taxonomy): domain Eukaryota; kingdom Metazoa; phylum Chordata; class Mammalia; order Carnivora; family Hyaenidae; genus Hyaena; species Hyaena hyaena. The sequence continues at coordinate 399,786 of NW_024081437.1, forward strand.
GAATTCGATTAAAAACTCCACGAAGGAAGAAATCTCTTCTTCTACACCTAGGCCCTCGCACAGTTCTGAGTGCACAGGGGGCATGCAAGTAACTAGTGAATCACGAATAGCCTGTGCTCCTGGACGGCACTGTTAGACATATAGTGCCCCAGTTTACAAATATATTATGCTGTTTGTCTATCATTGTAGAAATGGAATAATCTACTGCTTTTTCCTCCCTTACCCCTGAGACATCTTTTTAAAAGTTGGGACATAAAAATCTACCTAGAAGGGTCTCTTAACAGACACCCAGGGGAGAGGAGCAAGTTATCACTTATATGGACGTTGTTTCATTCTTAATCTCTGGTTTGAGACTTTTTTTTTTAAGCTACAAATTTTTTTTAAATGTTCATTCTTGAGAGAGCAAGAAAGAGCGAGCGAGCACGAGCAGGGGAGGGGAGGGGAGACAGAGAATCCCAAGCAGACTCTGCACTGCCAGCACAGAGTCCAACGTGGAGCTCGAACTCACGAAACTGTGAGATCATGACCTGAACTGAAACCAAGAGTTGGATGCTTAACCGACAGTGCCACCGAGGCACAAGTCTGCTTGGTTTTTAAACTGACTTACTTTATACAAAAATCTGCTCTTTACTGGCCTTGCACGCACATGTTACATCTGGATCATGAAACAAGCCTTCTCCAACACTGAGCAGCGGTATAAACCAGGACAACAATATCCCTATTTGTTATCAACTGCATACTCCTGTCTCCCCTTCCCATTCCTATATTGATAACCTAACCCCCTATGGGATGGTGTTAGAAGGTGGAGCCTTTGGGAAGGGTTAGGTCATGAGAACAGGGCCCTCATGAATGAAGTTAGTGCCTTTATAAAAGAGATCCCACTGAGCGCTTTCATCTTTTTTGCAACGTGAGGACAAAATGAGAAAGTTTTATGAACAAGGAACAGGGCCCTCACCAAACATCAAATCTGCCAGTACCTTGATCTTGGACTTCCAGCCTCTGTGAAAAATAAATGTCTGTTGTTTAAGCCACACAGTCTATGACATTTTTGTTACAGCAGCCCAATGTAAGACATAAAATTTTATTTTTTTCAAATGAGAGAGGAGAGAGAGAGAGTGAGCAGGGGAGGATCAGAGAGAGAGAGGGAGACACAGAATCTGAAACAGGCTCCAGGCTCTGAGGTGGTGGTCAAGCACAGAGCTCGATGCGGAGCTCAAACCCACGAACTGTGAGATAGTGACCTGAGCCGAAGTTGAAGGCTTAACCAACTGAGCCATCCAGGCACCCCAAGACACACAATTTTAAATGTTCATACCCTTGGAGGTGCCTGAGTGACTCAGTCAATTAAGTGTCTGACTCTTGATCTTGTTTCAGGTCATGATCTCACAGTTTCTGACAGCTCAGAGCCTGCTTAAGATTCTCTCTCTCACACTCTCTGCCCATCCCCTGCTTGCTGTCTCTCTCTAAATAAACTGAAAAAAATGTTCATACCCTTGGATTCATCAACTCCACCTCTATGAATTTATCTACACGAACATTTGCATAAACATGTAATGATACAAGTGTGCCTATAAAGAATTGAATTACAGCGAAACCATGTGTTAGAATACCAATCTTTAAAAAGGATGAGATTGCTGTAAAAAGATGTCTAAGACAAAAGAGAAAACGCAAATCCAAAACAGTGCGTGGTATGATCTGAGTCCAATCCCAAAGGGCACATAATATGTATATATTTTTGATGGTTATTTTTGAAAGAGAGACAGCACTAGCTGGGGAGGGGCAGAGAGAGAGAGGGAGACACAGAATCTGAAACAGGCTCCAGGCTCTGAGCTGTCAGCACAGAGCCCGACATGGGGCTCGAATTCACAAACCATGTGATCATGACCTGAGCCGAAGTTGGATGCTTCACGAACTGAGCCACCCAAGACGTCCCCAGTATGTAACATTTTTATAAAGATGTCAGCATAGAAAAATGCCGTGGAGGGGCACTTGGGTGGCTCAGTCACCCAACTCTTGATTTTGGCTCAGGTCATAAACACATGCCTCACGTGACCTCATGGCTCAAGTGATCTAGCCCCGCATCAGGCTCTGCGCGGACAGTGCGGAGCCTGCTTGGGATTCTCTCTCTTGCCCCTCTCCCCCTCATGACGAGTGTGCTCTCTCTCAAAAATAAACAAACATTAAAAAACAAAAGGCAGTTCAACGGCTTAGAAAAAAAGAAAAAAAAATGCCTGTGGAAACGTACAATAAAGTATCAACAATGGTTTTCTGTGAGACGTGGAATAATGAGGAAGGAGAAAATTTAACTTTCTGGGTTTTTAAAAATGTCTTATTTTTGTGATTTAAAACCACACACGTTGGGGCTCCTGGGTGACTCAGTCAATTCAGTGTCCGACTCTTGATTTCAGCTCGGATCGTGATCTAACAGTTCATGGAAACGAGCCCTGTGTCCGGCTCTGGGTTGATAGCTCAGATTCTCTCTCTCCCTCTTTCTCTCCCTCTGCCCCTCCCTAGTGCACTCGTGTTTTCTCTCAAAACATTTGAAACAAACAAACACGTTTTTCTACACCATCATTTGCCCTCCGGGAACCCCACTACCCTAAGGACCACGATGACCGATGGCCAATGGCAGGGAACAGATGGGACACAGGTGTTAGGCCACGCTAGCCCAAGTAAAGTAAAAAAAAAAAAAAAAAAAAAAAAAGAGTGCTGCCCTCCCTATCTCAGGCCTCTGGACCAGGGCAACTGACCCTGGATGCTCATCAAGCCCACCCCCAGCCCCAGCCCTGTCCCAGACCCTTCCCAGCGAAAGCTGGTTATGCCCATCACCTTCCACTAGGGTTTCCTGTTGGCTAACATTTTTGGAAGCCTCCACAGACCTCTCTATATTACACTTCTTACCGTTAGAAATAGAAGCAGCCAGCCATCACAGCTAGTCTCTCTCTACAACTTCCAAGCAGTTCCCTGACCTCAAAAAAGAATGGCAATTTTGCCAACTACTGGATTCTGCAAAGGACCTCCCTGGTCCTTCAGCTGAGCTAGGAAAGAGAGCGCTCCTGGAGCCTGGTGCAGAGGTGCGAGGCCCTAAGGGAGCACCCCAGCATAGCCCCTGCCCACCCCCATTCTTGCCCCTACACCCAAAAGCAAAAGCACAGGCACTCAGTTCCAAAACTCTGAAGTCAAGCTTTTTTTTTTTTTTAAGTTTATTTATTTTTGAGAGAGAGAGAAAACGAATGAATGAATGAGAATGAATCCCAAGCAGTCTCCCCGCTGTCAGCACAGAGCCCAACACAAAGCTAGAACTCATGATGCATGAGATCGTGACCTGAGCCAAAATCAAGAGTCAAATGCTTAAACGACTGAGCCACTCAAGTGCCCCTACGGTCCAGCTTTTTAATGCTCAAAGGATAACACAGGGGTTTCCTACCCACGCCACGCTCAGAGACCACTCAGGGAAAGACCCCTGATTGGAAAGACCTACCTCTTAGACCCTTGCCAAGTATTTCAAGAACAGCATGGTCGCACATGTGGGCAGCTGGTAGCCACCCTACACCACTGAGAAAGAGGAGGCCACACCTGGCCTGTTAGAGGGGAAGTCCTGCCTGAACACATTCCGTCAGGCGCCAAGACGTTAGAAGGAAAAATGCCTAATGCTCAGCTAGTGAGTGGAGCCTTGCACATTCCCCCTGAACTATGGCTCCCTGGCCTTCTACCCACTGCCACATTTCTGCCGGAAACTAAGGGAAAGAAGAGTGTTGTGAGCCTAAGCGGGTCATACCCTGGAATCAGGATTGCGGTCTGTAGCAGAGCTCAGCCAATACTTTCAAGTCCAAGCAGGGGGACATACTGATCACTTACCACAACAAAATGCACATTTAATGGCCAGATTAGAATTATATTGACTCCTCTGGTCTCTAAACAATCACACCACCACCGCGTCCCAAAATGCTTGCCATCCATCTTAACGCCATAAGGCCCCAGGCCCCATCCCGGAGCATGCTCCAGGACCAGCTTATCTTTCAAGCCCTGCTGGTGTGCACCTCAATGTGTTTATAGAACTCCACAGCCAGAAGGACCCAGAAAGACCTGGCCTGACCCATCCAGAGAGATCTGGGATATGCCGCCTGACCTCTCAGTCCCCACTATGCTATGGGATGTGGCAGCTTCCTTCCCAGCTCCACTCCCTGTCTGGTAGCTCAGTTCATTATTCAAAGCCTGTGTGACTGAAGAGCAGTACTGTTTAAAGCAAGGTCAACATGGAGCAGTCAGCTGCTCGTGGTTTCAGTTCTGGAATGACCTGAGGAGCTGCCCTAAAAGTGAGGTGGTCGTCATAAAGTACACAAAGGCTTCTGGTCAAAGTCAAGGCCCTGCCAGCAGTCAGCAGTACCCTCTTGCCAAGAGAAAGACAGAAGCACCAAAGTGGTCTGCCTCTGGGAAGCCCAACCTGCAGGCTACACATGGCATAGGGCCTTGCAGCAGAGGCCATGCCACGGCGAAGGGTGTGGGCAGGTGGCCACCCTCAGCCACAGCTCACTCACCAATGACCAGCAGCACAAGGATGACAATGAGAACTACAAAGAAGGTGTTGCCGTACATCACCACCAGCTCCACCAGGCGGGACTTGAAAATCTTCTGCCATCTGTGAAGACAAAAACACTGAAGAAACAAACACACTTGGGACTCGGGGCCTCAGGGACAGAGTCGGTCCTGTACTCTTCTCCAATGGCTGATTATCTTGAAAAGACTCCGCCTCAGTGGCCTAGAGTTCTCAATTTAGGACAACTGTTCAACAGCGCAAAGAAAAAAAAAAAAAAAAAAGTTTGTCCACGTATAAAAAGTTCTAAAAAACCACAATCTTAGGGGCACCTGGGTGGCTCAGTCGGTTGAGCATCCAACTTCAGCTCAGGTCATGATCTCACCACTGGTGGGTTCGAGCCCCTCCTCGGGCTTTGTGCTGACAGCTCAGAGCCTGGTGCCTGCTTCAGATTCTGTGTCTCCACCCCCCCCCCCGCTCCTCCCCTGCTGGCACTCTGTCTCTCTCTCAAAATATACAAACGTTAAAATAATTTTTTTTAGGGGCGCCTGAGTAGCTCAATCAGTTAAGCGGCCGACTTCGGCTCAGGTCATGATCTCACAGTTTGTGAGTTCAAGCCCCACATCAGGCTCTCTGCTGACAGCTCAGAGCCTGGTGCTTGCTTCCAATTCTGTGTCTCCCTCCCTCTCTGCACCTCCCCGGCTCACACTCTGTCTCTCAAAAATAAACACTAAAAAAAAATTTTTTTAATAAAACATTTAAAAAAATTTTTTTCAAGCACAATCTTAAACACTAGTCACCTCTGGGGAAGGAAACAAAACCTTTTTCTTATTATTAAAGTTTAATTAACACACAACACACTACCGGTTTCAGGTGCAGGAAAACTCAAAAACCGAACTTCTCATTGCATTCCCCTACGTTAATATTCAAAATGCTGGCCACATGCACATTATTTCTTCAAACGGCTTCTCCACATGACCCAAATACATTCATCTAGACCCCCACCACCCTGGATCATTATAAAGCAGACCCAAGACTCCCCTTCATTTCCTTCCATAAATACTTCAGGATGGAATTCTGCCAGAAAAGCGCCTTTGGGAATGGTTAATGCAATCACAATGCCATCACCAGACCTCAAGAAAATTAACAAGAGTCCCTCATTATCAGAGCTAGAGTCCCAAAGTCCAATTGCTGCATTTGTTTTTTAAAGCTTGGTTTGTTTGAATCTGAACTGACAAGGTTTTGACTCTGCACTGAATTAGTAAGCATCTTCGATTTCTCCTCAGCCTCTTCAGTCTTCCTTCCCAATCTGCTTTTTACAGAAACCATGTTGGTTATCTTATAAAGCTGCCCAGATCGCAGCTCCAAAAGGGCCTCTGTCTCTGCATTTCTCCCCGGAACTGTATGAAGTGTGAAAAGGTTCAGATCTGGCTTTTGGCAAAAATATTCCTCAGACAAGATTGAATACTTATTTTTTCATATCAGCAGTCTATGTTTTTCGATTGAAAAGTTTTTTAAAATACCTGTGATGGGTTAGCATTATGTATAATTTTCTAATTAAAATCAGAATGTGTTCACATATCACACGTAATTAAGAATTAACTTCCAATTAACTTCGAACAGGTCCTCTGTTCTTTAAAAGGAATACAGCTTCACCTCTCATAGGCTGAGTAATGCTCACGAGGCCACAATGCCAGCGGGACTAGTTAGGACAGAAGTCACCAAATCAACTATGACATGACCCCATGGTGTGAGTCTTCCAGATGCCATACTGCCATCGCCTGAACCCTTGGAGACCAAAGGAAGGCAGAGGGCATCATTCCCAGAAACATAACTAGAGACGGGTCTTCTCCCTTTTGGGGCATTCAGAAGGCCAGAAGGCAGGGTGCACAAGAAGGGAATTCAACGAGACGTGACAAAGCAAAACCGTGTGGAAGGTCTGCCACCACAACCCCAGACAGGTTCTACCCGTTTCCACCTGGCCCCAATTCCGGGGTCTTACCAACTTTCCAGACGCAAGCTACGGGGCTCAGCAACAATCACCCTCCCGCTTGCCTGCGTGCTCCACGGGCCCTACCTTTTGGGAGAAATGAAGGGAATGCAGAGCAGCAGCACAGCAAAGACCTCTGCGTAGAGGAAGGTGGCGACTGCAGTCCACTGCAGACTCATCCTGTTGCTAGAAGGTTTCCAACACTGAGATGTGAGCTTGTTTCCTGACAGGACAGAAAAGGGCCAGAAGTCGTGACAGCTGAGCGGCCACTCTTTACCCTCCACCCCAGCATTCTACTCGTTTTCCTAAACCACTGGCTGAAACTGGGCTCGACTCGGCCGGGATACTTGGCCAACAGCGCTCAAAGGCCTAACAAACTCCCGTTTGTCAGGGCGGAGGTACTTGCCGCCTTCTAGTATGTGCGTTAAAAGCCACCTTTCTGGAGAATTCCTTTCCCGGCTGAGTGGGACAAACTCCTTAAGGCCTGCCTAGCCCGGACACTGTTTTTGGATAAAGATCAGGCAGACAGAAAATTCTCGACGTCCATCAGGCCCTCTCCCTCCCCAGCCAGCCCCGGGGCGGCAGTGTCCCGGTAACGCACTTTCTCCGAGAGCCGCGGCGTGCCCGCCCCCCAGGAAAACCGGGAGACCCTTCCCTGCCGAGCCTTTGAGCTTTGTCCACAGAGCCGAAAGAGAACCTGCAGCCTCCCTCCGGGGCGAGAGCAGGGGCTAAAAATGGCCTTCCGACGTCCCGGCTGCCTCCCACGAGGTGGGAGAACTCGAGGTGCCTCAGCAAGCCCCGAAGAGCGACTCCTACCGGGAGTCGGGGCCAAAAACAAACGCAGATCCCGACTAACCGCGCCTCAGGGCCCCATCTACAGAAAGTTCTAGAAGCAGCGGTCTTTCGGAAACCGGAAGAGCCCCTCTCCTCAGCCCCGGTTGGCCGCTGCGCTCTCCCGGCTCGAGACCCGCCCCCGCGCTCCACCCGCGCGGCCGCCCGACGCGGCCCTAGCCCGCCACGCCCTCCACAGGCCCCACCCCGGCGGCCCCTCCCGAGAGGCTCCGCCACCGCCCCTCACCGCCGCGCCGGCCCTCACGCCCCCGGAGCCCAACGGCAGCCGCCGCCCCGACTTCGCTGCCCAGCCCTGCCCCTGCACTCCCAGCTCGGCCGTCGGCCCCACGCCGCCGCCCCTCGTCGAAGGCCGGGAGGACCACGCTCACCGAGCTTCCCACAGCCAACGCACACGCCCCGCCGCCGTCACCAGACGCTCCCACCGCAGCCCCGGCCCCGCCCCTTCCCCCGCGGCCGGAAACCGGAAGCACCCGCCGCGCCCCGCCCCAATCCCAGCCGCACCCAGGTCCCGGCGACTCCGCCCACAGCCGGTTTTCGCCCCGCCCCCGAGCCGAGGCTCCAACGCCCCAGACTGGAGGCGAAGGGGCGCCTCGAGGCTGGGCGGCGGCGCCTCGAGAGCGCGCCGGGAGGAGGGGCGGGGCCTTGGCGAGAAAGCTAGGGGCCGCTTCTCTGGCCCGCGCGGTCCTCCCACGTCTCACTGGTCCGGGGAAGGGGCGGGGCCCAGTCGTGGGGCGAGAACGGGGTGGGGCTCGCTGCGCCCGGGCTCCGCCTTCCGCCCCTCCTCCGCCTCCTCCCCTTCCCTCGACTCGCCCCTTGGGGAGGGGTTGGGTGGGTGGGGATTCTGGGCGGGTGGCGGAGTCACTGTCGGCTTCAGTCAGGCTGCGGAGCTGACGGACGCGCCTAGTGCCCCGGGGAGGGGAGCCACCAGGAGTGAAGGTAGAGGAGGAGGTGTAGAGGAAGAGACGCCCTCTCTGCCGGGACCCCCTCCCTCCGCCCCCCGAGGCTCTGACCCCAGGGGTTAGGGGCCTGACAAGTTTCTCCACCTTGGCTGCCTGAAGAGGCCGCTACCCTGGAGGGCCCTGAGCCCCCCGCACCAGGGGCCCCAGCACCGCCCCGGTGGCCTAACGCGACAGTTTCAGGGACCACTGCAAGGTTTCCAGTGGCCTAGACAACCCAGGAGCCCAGGGTCAGAGCAACAACCCTTCCTGCCACCTGCCTCGACTTCTGCCTCAGGCACCAGTCCCGGCCCCCGTGCATCCAGCCCAGGTGACATGCCGGTACTCTCCACGCCCAGGCCCTCGCGGGTGACCACGCTGAAGCGCACAGCTCTGGTCCTGGCCCTCACCGCCTATGGAGCCCACAAAATCTACCCTCTGGTGCGGCAGTACCTAGCTGCAAGCAGGGGCCCTCAGGTCCCAGCAGGGGAGTCCACGCAGGAGGTCTCTGGGGCCACGGCGGCCAAGGCCAGCGTGAACAGAGTGTTCTTGCGGCGGCTCTTGGGGCTCCTCCGGCTGCTCTTCCCCAGGACCCTGTGCCGGGAAACAGGGCTGCTGGCGCTGCATTCGGCCTCCCTGGTGAGCCGGACTTTCCTGTCGGTGTACGTGGCCCGCCTGGACGGCCGGCTGGCCCGCAGCATCGTGCGCAAGGACCCGCGGGCCTTCGGCTGGCAGCTCCTGCAGTGGCTCCTCATCGCTCTCCCTGCCACCTTCATCAACAGTGCCATCCGGTACCTCGAGGGCCAGCTGGCCCTGTCTTTCCGCAGCCGTCTAGTGGCCCACGCCTACAGCCTCTACTTTTCCCAGCAGACGTACTACAGAGTCAGCAACATGGACGGGCGCCTTCGCAACCCTGACCAGTCCCTGACGGAGGACGTGGTGGCCTTTGCCGCTTCGGTGGCCCACCTCTACTCCAACCTCACCAAGCCGCTCCTGGACGTCGCCGTGACGGCCTACACCCTGGTTCGAGCGGCCCGCTCCCGTGGGGCCGGCACGGCCTGGCCCTCGGCCATCGCCGGACTCGTCGTGTTCCTCACAGCCAACGTGCTGCGGGCTTTCTCACCTAAGTTTGGCGAGCTGGTGGCAGAGGAGGCGCGGCGGAAGGGAGAGCTGCGCTACATGCACTCTCGAGTGGTGGCCAACTCAGAGGAGATCGCCTTCTATGGGGGCCACGAGGTGGGGCAGGCTGGGGTGCTGGGAGACCAGGGGGCAGGCAGCCATGGACAGCATGGAAAGCCCAGGCCTGGCTGGGGCTCATGCCAGAGGTGTGGGTAGGTCACAGAAGACGAAGGCTGGGGACGACAGGGCCTTGGGCAGCCCAGACTTAGGCACAGAAATGGAGAAGCAGGAAGGCTGGGCGGGGCCTGCCCAGGGCCGGCTGCCCGCATGCTCCAGGCCACTTCTGCTTCCTCTCCTCCTCCGAGTGGTTGGCCTGGCTTAGGAGCTGTGGATCCTAGCAGTTTCAGATGGTAGAGCTCCCTGCTTGCTCCCCTCGTACAGCCAGCCCGGAGGAGGCTCCTGACCATCCAGGAGCAGGGACAGGGGGACACGGCCTGCTGCCTGGCCCCTCCTGGGCCCCCCGGGCCCTTTGAAGGCCGGCATCTGGCCAAGCTGGTGGGCCAAGCAGGCTGGCATTATGGGCATGACTCAGCCCAAGCGGGGGTTAACGAGCAGCACCCGGCGCGGCGGCCACAGCGGTGGCAGCGCTGGGCACTCGGGGTCAAAGCCTCCCCCGCCTTAGCCCACAGGCCGGTCGGGCTACCTGCTAGGCTGCCTGCCTCCCCAGGCCCCGGGGCCAGGGATGCCGGGACCAGGCCGCCGCCGCCGCCGCCGCCGGACGCACTTCCTGCCCGCCCGGCGGCCACCCTGCCCCCCCCCCGCTGCGCGGCCGCCCTTCCGCCTGGGTCCCAGGCCTGCCGGAGCCCGGCTGGGAAAGGTTACTCAGGGCCACTGCTCCCTTTATCTCGCCTCGGCCCCTCCCCTTCCTCGTGCCTGGGGCTGCAGCTGCCTCCGGCCCTGCTCTCTGCTACTCTGGTTTCAGTTCCCGAGGGCTTCTCGAGGGAGGGGCACAATGGCATCCACCTCCTGAAGGCCCGTGTGTCCTCCCTAGGTGGTCTCTTGTCCCGGGGGCTTGTTTCATTGGCTGCACACTGGGGAGAGGCTGTGATTTAAAAAAAAAAAAAAAAAAAAAGATTTGTCCCTGAACTCTGCAGAAGGGGCATCCTGGGTGTAGGCAGGGCTTCAGATTAAGAGAAAATGCCTGGTCTGCAGCCACAACCCATCTCTCCCGCACTCTGGGCCGCAGGGCCTTGGCAAGCAGCCACGGCCTTGGGTGAGGCGCTTGGCACATTACCCGCAGCTACATTGTCAGCCCCAGCTGACAGCTCCCAGCACGAGCCTGGATCGCCAGGGTGCTCACTTCAGGAACTGGGATCGGGCTCGATGCGAAGCCAGGCGATGCGGCCGACCGGGCTGGTGGGGGCAGGAGAGCCCCGCTGTGGCCCCGCAGCCTATCTCTTTAGACCCGGGCTGAAGGGCTGGAAAGCAGTGTGAGGTGATAGGCCCTGACGGGTGGGTTGGTTGCCTTCGCTGTGCACACAAGGGGGTCACCCCAGTCTCAGCAGCCCCTGGGGACAGTGGCCCAGGCTAGGGCGCAGGTGACTGGCTGGCTGGAAGGCAGACCTCACAGTATTCTGCTCTCATTGAGATTTCATTGAGGAGGCCCATCTAGCTTTCATTCAGGAGGCGGAAGCGCACGCTTGCACGCACGCACATACACACAGACTCTTGCTGGCTTGAGAACAAGGTAAGTCTCTCTTAGAAGTCAAGGCATCATTTATGAGAATCTGGTTCTCTCTTAATGGCTCTGCCAGTGTGGTCCAAATTACACATCTTTTGCTCCTCCTCAGCCAGGTCACTTTGCCACTTGGGGCTCGGGGCTTGTCCTACGGTACAGCGGCCGTGAGAATACACGTGTGACATCACGCGTTGAGAATCGAACGGAGAGTCGGGTGTGAAAGTACTTGGCAAAGGAAACGGTGCCAGGCAGCTGTGGTCAGCCGGGGTGGGAAGGCAGGGCCGCGGCACACGCCGCTGTACTGAGCCAAGGGATCCGCAGCCTAATGGCCACCTTGCCATGACCGGTTCCTGACACCCCCTGGTCCCCCCCACCTTGCCTCTCCTGCTCTCTTCTCCAGACCTCGCGTGGCCCCCTCTCCCCGGCAGTCCCCGTCCTGAGGTAGTGGGTGGGGGCCAGTGCAGTGCGGAGAGCAGGGCAGCGCTGGCTCGGGAGCCCGCCGGCCGGGAGGGTGCCGCAGAGGGCCCTTGTCCACAAGAAGCTGGGGCAGGTGAGGGAGGCGGGGCCTACGGAGGTCAAGACTCAAAGCGAGTACTGCCCTTTGCTCCCCCGTTGCTGCCCTTTGCTTAGTTCAGGGCGCACTCGCCAGCAGCTGCCCAAAGATGTCCTGAAGCTGCGCAGGGCAAAGAGAGGCACGGTAAGTGTCCCGACTAGACAGGTAGTGGAAAGAATGGGCCTCAGAAGGTGGGGGTGGCGAGTCCCTTCTCTTCCTTGCCACCGTACCCCCGTACTATGATGTCGAGCGGTCCTAAAGCCTGAAAACTGTCCCTGGTAAATGTGGCTCCGTTGTAACCCCCAGCCCTTGACGTTGTCATGGCCATCACGCGGCAGGGCATGTATGAGCGGTGCTGGGGGACTCTCGGTTGTCCCCACGGTGGTCACCGGGGGGGCCTCTGGGTCTCTCTCTCTCCTTGCCGCCCTTCCCCCGCAGGTGGAGCTGGCCCTGTTGCGGCACTCCTACGAGGACCTGGCTTCCCAGATTAACCTGATCCTGCTGGAACGCCTTTGGTACATCATGCTGGAGCAGTTCCTCATGAAGTATGTGTGGAGCGCCTCCGGCCTGCTCATGGTGGCCGTCCCCATAATCACTGCCACCGGGTACTCCGAGTCAGGTAAGAGCCAGCTCCCAGGCGGGCGGGAGCAGGGACCCTGTCCTGTCCTCCTGGGTCACTGAGCGCTAGGCGTGGGCAGACCCAGAGCTCGGCCGACGCACCTGCCCCTTCTGCTAGGGCCGTGAGGCCCGCCTGGCATCCTTGACGGCAGCAAAGGTCACACTGCTCCTGGTTGCCTTCTGCTCTGCGGGTGTCTCCGCTCTCCAGCACCTCACACTCCTGGGTAGCCTTCAGCTGAGCCCCAGGGGCCGTGGGCCAGGAGCGTCGCACGCCCCTTGCTCGGGCCCGAGCACCCTTGCCCGCCTGGCCCTGTCCTCGGCTCAGTGCCACCTGCGGGTGGGAGCGACCTTCTGGGAGCTACCTCAGCGCTCGGGCCTCGGCTTCCGCATGCCTAAAACAACTTCTCTAGGTTGCAGCGGATATAGACCTCTGCCCTACGGCCTGGGGTGGGGGTGGGGGACAGGGAGGCCTCCTTGCTTTTCACTTTAGCTACGGGGTCATCAGAATTCCCATTTTGTTCCACTAACTGGCAGTCTTGTCGTGGTTGCCCTCTGAAAGGCTAACACGAGCACAGGAGAGTAGGCGCTCCTTCCCCCAGCCTCTAGAACATTCTAGCCCCGGCACCGCCCATGCTGATGTTTGGCGTAGCCCCGTGTCAAGTTTGCTTTCCTGTTATTTTTAGGCTCAGCTATTGCTTTATCGGGTCGATGTGGGTTTAACTTCAGCACTGTGTTGACTGATTTCTTTGCTCATCCATCCTTCCCCACAGCCCAGTTACCTTCTTCCAGATAGAGGTCTTCTAAAAGTTCTTTCGGCAAGGCTTTCATCAGGGGAGCTTTGAGATTATTTTGTTGTTTCTTTCCCCCAAAATTTGGTTGGGTGTGGGAGCCGAGGGTGTTACTTTCTCTCAGTCCCTGACAATATTCCATGGTCTCTGTTGGAAAATCCACTATCAGCTTACCGGCCCCTAGCAGCCTGTGTTGTCTTCTTTGCGCCCTCCAGGTTCCCTATGCAGGGTTTATCCGTAGGTTTCTGGTTATCCATACTTGTTGTATGGCCTTTGTATGTTCAGACCTTTCCATCATTCTGGAAAATTCTCAGCTGTTACCTTTTCACATGTTGCCTTGGTCTCGTTCCTCTGCTCTTTCCTTCTGGAACTCCCACTAGACGCGCGGGTCTTCGCCCTCCCCCACCTAACACTGTGCTGAATCCTGGGAAATTGCCTCAGATCTTTCTGCTCACTCACTCATCAGTGTGCTTTTCAGCTGTGTCTGATCTGAAGAGTTTTAAAATTTCAATGACTATTTCTTTTTTTAATAATTTTTTAAGTTTATTAACTGATTTTGAGAGAGAGAGAGAGAGAGAGCACAGGTAGGAGGGGCAGAGAAAGAGACAGAGAGAAGGGGGGAGAGAAATGAATCCCAGCAGGCTCTGCACTGACAGCACAGAGCCCAGTGTGGGGTTGATCTCCATCTCGTGAAACAGGAAATCATGACCTGAGCTGAAACCAAGAGTCGGTTGCTTAACCAACTGAGCCACCCAGGCACCCCTCAGTGACTATTTGATTCTCTTCCACACAAAAATTTGAAAACAGAAATTTTATTCTTTCCTTCTTTCTTTCTTCCTTCTTTCCCTCCTTTCTTTTTTGGAGAGAGAGTACACATGTGCAAGCAGAGGAGATGGGCAGAAGGAGACAGAGAGAGACAGAGAATCTTTTTTTTTTTTTAATGTTTATATTTATTTTTGAGACAGAGAGAGACAGAGCACGAGCAGGGAAGGGGCAGAGAGGGAGACACAGAATCCAAAGCAGGCCCCAGGCTCTGAGCTGTCAGCACAGAGCCCTACCAGGGGCTTGAACTCGTCAACTGCGAGATCATGACCTGAGTGGAAGTCGGATGCTCAACGAATTGAGCCACCCAGGTGCCCCAAGAGAGAGGATCTTAAACAGGCTCCATGTTCCGCATGGAGCTCAACACAGGGCTCGATCCCACGACCCTGGGATCATGACCCAGTGTGAAATCAAGAAACCGACTGAGCCACCCAGGCGCACTGAAATTTTTCTTTTCAGATATGAATTCCAAACTGTTTTTATAAGTGTCTGATTTTCTCATCTTTTGGACTGCTCCTCTTAAGCTCCATGGTCTCTATCCAACTATTTGCTTCTCTGAATTCTTGGGGACCTAGGCCACCTTTATCTTCCATCTGCTGGTCTTCACTCGTGGTGTTTCATTTCCCTGTGGGTTTTGCAACCAGACTTCCATGGGAGCCCTGAGTGGTCTGACTGCAGGGGTAATTCTCCAGCGCGGTGTGCCCTTGCTTCTGTTTGGGCCACGCACATCTGGCTAATTAGCCAACTGGAGGTCATTTCGCATTAGCTTCTCCACTTGGGGAGGAGGGGTTTCTGAACTTAGAGGCAGTATTAATTTGAACTCCATACACACATAATTACAGATTCTTATCTGTAATTTTTTGTTGCGTGTTCAGTGCGCCCAGAGCCCCAGCCGCACAACAGAAGCTTCCCTGTGTTCTCCCATCTCTGGAGATTTCATGGGAGCACTTGGCTGCCGGCTTCTCTCTGCCCTCCTGGGAATGTCCCTTGTCTTCCTTGGAGCACAGCTCTGCTTTAAAAGGTGTTATGCTGGGGCTCCTGAGTGGCTCAGTCGGTTGAGCGTCCAACTCTTGATTTCGGCTCAGGTCATGATCCCAGGGTCATGGGATCGAGCCCCACGTTGGGCTCCATGCTCAGCATGGAGCCTGCTTGGAATTCTCTCTCTCCCTCTGCCCTCACACTCACTCTCGCTCTCTCTGAAAAATGAATGAGTGAATGAATGAATGAATGAATGAATAGTTCTACTTTGGGACCCCTGGCCGGCTTAGTCTGTAGAGCATGCAACTCTCTATGGGCACGGAGCTGCTTAAAATAAGAATTTTTGTTTAATTTTAAATAAATAAAATGAAAGGTGTTATACTTTGGGGCACCTGGCTGGCTTACTCGGTATATGCGACTCTTGATCTCAGGGTTGTGAGTTGGAGCCCCATGTTGGGTGTAGCTAGAGCTTACTTAAAAAAATAAAATCAGGGTACCTGGGTGGCTCAGTCAGTTGAGTGTCCAACTTCAGCTCAGTTCATGATCTCCCATTCGTGGGTTCAAGCCCTGCATCGGGCTCTGTGCTGACAGCTCAGAGCCTGGAGCCTGCTTCGGGTTCTTTGTCTCCCCCTCTCTCTGCCCCTCCCCTGCTTGTACTCTGTCTCTCAGAAAATAAAATAAAACATTAAAAAAAAAAAAGAGCTTACTTAAAAAAATAAGTAAAATCACAGCACCTGGGTGGCTCAGTTGGTTGAGGTTCCAACTCTTGATTTTGGCTGAGGTCACAATCCCAGGGTCATGGGATCGAGCCCCACATTGGGCTCCACGCTGAGCTGCTTGGCATTCTCTCTCTCTCTCCTCTGCCCCTCTGACCCCACTTGCATGTGCCCACACACTCACTTGCTCTTTCTCTAAAACATAAATAAATAAATAAGCAAGTAAATAGTTACACTTCAGGGCGCCTGGCTGGCTCAGTCAGTAGAGCATGCAACTCTTGATCTCAGGGTCATGAGTTCAAGCCCCACGATGGGCGTGGAGCATGCTTAAAACAAAAATTTTTAAATATTTAAATAAAATAAGAAGTGTTGTATTTTGAGGCACCTGGCTGGCTCACTTGGTGGTGTATGCGATTCTTGATCTCGGGGTTGTGAGTTGGAGCCTCATGTTGGGTGTAAGTAGAGCTTACTTTAAAAAATAAAATAAAATCTGGGTGCCTGAGTAGCTAAGTTGGTTAAGTGTACAGCTCTTGATTTTGGTTGAGATCATGATCTCACTGTGGACTCTGCACTGTCCCTCTGCCCCTCCCCTGCTTGCATTTTCCCCCCTCTCTCTTTCTCTCTCTCTCTCAATAAAGGAAATAAAATATGTTTTAAATTTTCTGAAAATAAAAGGTGTCATATTTTATGCAGTTCCGTAGTAAGAAGATTTTCAGTTATATATAAAGAGAGAGAGGGGAGCCTGGGTGGCTCAGTCAGTTAAGTGACCGGCTCTTGATTTCAGCTCAGGTCATGATATTGAGGTTCATGAGTTCAAGCCCCACATCTGGCTCCGTGCTGACAGTGCAAAGCCTGCTGGAGATTCTCTTTCTCTCCTCTCTCTGCCCCTCCTATGCATGCTTGCGCTCTGTCTCCCTCTCTCTCTCAAAATAAGTAAAATAAACTTTAAAAATTTTTTAAAAACAGAGAGAGAGAGAGAGGCTGACTTGTTTCAGAACCAGAAGAGAGAGAGAGAGAGAGGCTGACTTGTTTCAGAACCAGAAGTCTCTCTGATTCTCTCCCTATTTGTGTGTCTGCCTTGGGCTTTTGTTTTTTTTGTTTTGTTTTGTTTTGTTTTTAATTTTTTTTAAATGTTTTATTTATTTCTAGGAGAGAGAGAGAGAGAGAGACAGCGTGAGCAGGGGAGGGTCAGAGAGAGAGGGAGTCACAGACTGAAACAGGCTCCAGGCTCTGAGCTGGCAGTCAGCACAGAGCCCGACGCGGGGCTCGAACCCACGAACCGCGAGATCATGACCTAAGCGAAAATCGGACGCTTAACCGACTAAGCCACCCAGGCGCCCCTGCCTTGGGCTTTTGTACCCTCAGCTGTGTGTCCCTCACTGGGTAACCCACAAGGGGAAAGGTCTATTGAAGGGGGATTAGTACTTCTCACCACAAAGGTCTGACAAAAAGGGCGGCCTTGAGTTAGGCACAGGCGCCAGACTCGCTCAGCAGCCCTGGCCTAGAGCACGGGCCGCCCACAAGGAAAGTGGCCTGTGGGTTCTGGGAGGAAGCGCCTGCGGCTACTTTCCTCTAGAGCCGGTGCCCAGGCCTGTCTGGTCCCGAGGCCTCTCCCTCCTGTGAAAGCGGAGGACTTTTGGGAGCCCCTGCTACACCAGACTTTGTGAGCAATTCAAAGAAGCGTGAGCTCTTGTCCCTGGCCTCGCGGCCCTTCATAGTTAGTTGCCTGTGACAATGAAATACTGCCCACCTTGTTCAGTCCGCTTCTGACTCACAGCCTCCTTGTTATTCCCCCCGAAGCAATGCTTCTGCCACAGGGCCTTTGCAAGTGACTGCTCTATTTGCAAGTGATGCTTCCCTCTGATACCCCCCCCCACTCCCCTTCCCCCGCCTCCCCCGCTGCTGTCCTGACAGTGAACACCCTGTCTGTTCTACTTCTCTGTTTGCTTTACTGTCACTCTGCCACTTTAGGCTGTGTGCTCGGGGGGGGGGGGGGGGGGGGGGGGGGGGAGGGCGGGGGGGGCGGGGGTTTTTGTCTGTTTTGTCCTTGCTGCGTCCCCGGCCCCCGGTGGCTAGTGAGGTCTCTAGGTGCCCCGAGGAGGCTGAGAGCACTGGGGACCAACGGGAGGAGGCAGACACTTTATCGGTTGGGGGAAATTCAGGTACCTTTGCCCTCCTGGCCCGGAGCTGCAAGGCCAGAGGGCCCAGGGGAGGAGTGGCCTAGCTGTGAACGGCTGCCCCTCCATCCACCCCAGGGCCCTGGTCTTAGCTGCCTGAGTGTCTGGGGTAAGTTACGGCGAGGGCAGTGAGTTGTGTCTCCCAGAGGTGCCAACCGTTGCCAAGATGCCCCCGGCAGCTGCACACGCCGCCCCTGTGTGTGCGGTCACTGTCCCGCTCTCAGGACCTCTGGGGAGGAGGGCTTATGGCCCCCCCTGCCTGCTGGGGGCTGTGTCCCCCGGGGCACGATGGGAAGGCAGGCCTAGGCCCATAGACTGTCAGGATTAAGACCCCTACCCTGCCACCCCATCCTGTCCCCTGGGTTCCTGGGCCAGGCCCACGAGAAGGCAACACAAGGCTCTCGGGCCATCCGTCCCATCCACTTTCCACCCTGTTCTCTTCTGGAGGCCATCGGCCCTGAACTGGCTTCCCGACCTCCCCACCCCCCCCCCCCCCCCTCATAACCCTAGGGCGCCCGCCTGATGACCCCCCCCCCCCCCCCCCCATAGAGTCCCTGGGCTCTGCACAGAACCTTCCTTCCCACCACTTCAGCCCGGGAGCCTCTGCTTCCACTGGGTCCCTCCAGCGGCCACTGTTCACTCTCCCACACCCCAGGACCTCAGAGTCCGCCTCTCCCTTGCTCCCCATCACGGTTTCCAGAGCATTCCTTGTGCAAAAGCCCTGCCCCCTGAGAGCTCTAAGGGTCAAGGGAGTCAAGGCCACTGACAGGAGACGATTGAAGTGAGCAAACACGGGGTCTAGACTGAAACAGACGAGCAAGTCAAGACAGAAACAGGCTCCCAGAGACAAATAGAGGCGTCAAGGAGGACCAGGCTCACAGAGGTCAAAGAATACAGCGCCGAGGGGCGAGCTGAGGGAGAGACGGGCGTAGCAGTGGGGGGTCCATGAGGGACATTGGTGTTGGAGAGGCCCGGGGTGCACAGCTCTGGGCCTCAGATCAGATGCCGGTGTGGCCCCGAGGGGCCGCTGTAGTCAGTGCGGGACACTGGCGGAGGGCAGTTTCGGGGGAAGGAGCTGGTGGTGCCTAAAAAGAAAGCCAAATGCCTCGTGGCTCACTGTCTCACCCCAATTGTTGAGATGTAATCAACATACCATACAATTCAGCCTTTTAAAGGATACAATTCGGCGGTTTTTAATATAGTTACAAATTGTGCGACCGTCACCACCATCTAAGTCCAAAACATCGTCATCACCCCAAAAGGAAACCCTGGACTCATTAGCAGTCACCCTGCACCCCACCCCGGGCATCTTTCTGGTCCTGTAGCTTTGCCTCTGGTGGGCATTTCTCAGAAATGGAATCATTCAACATGTGGCCTTTTGAGTCTGGCCTCTTTCACCCAGCATAACACTTTTCAAGGCTCAGCCACATTGTGGGGTGAGTCAGTGCTCCTTCACTCCCTTTCGTGCCTGAATAATACTCATATATATACGTACATGCGTACACGTACCACAGTCTCTTTCCTCTCCCACCACTGACGGACGTTTGGTGCTTGTGAGTGATGTTGCCGTGATCATTCGTATACAGGTTCTCGTGTGAACGGATATTTTTGTTTCTCCTGGATACATATCCAGGCATGGGATTGCTGAGTTCTCTGGTACCTCTATGTTGAACTTTTTGAGGAAGTGCCGGGCTGTTTTCCCTGGTGGCCACGCCATCTTACATCCCTCACAGCAGCGTGTGAGGGGGCCCGTTTTTCCTCTTCCTCACCAACGCCTGTTATTATTCCTTTCTAATTCTAGCCGTCCTAGTGCATGTGAAGTGGTATCCCATTGTCTCATTGTTGTTTTTTTTTTAAGTTGATATATTTTTGAGAGAGACAGAGACAGCATGAGCGAGAGAAGGGCAGTGAGAGAGAGAGGGAGGGAGGGAGAATCCCAAGCAGGCTCCGCACTGTCAGCAGGGAGCTGTATGTGGGGCTCACACCCACGAACCAGTGAGATCGTGACCTGAGCCGAAACCTGGACTGGGCCACCCAGGCACCCCTCGTTGCAGTTTTGACTTATATTTCTCTGGCAACTAAGAGTGTGGAGCATCTTTTCATGTGCTTATTGGCCGTTCGTAGATCTAAGAAATACAGTAGCAATGCCAATTCAGAGCTTTTGCCCATTGTTTAATTGGGTTCGCTTTGTTGTTGAATTGAAAAAGTTCTTTACATATTCCGGATACGAGACCCTCATCAGATACGTGATTTGCAGCTGTGTTCCCCCAGTCTATAGGTTGTCTTTTCACTTGCTTTATGGTTTCTTTCGGTGCCCAAAAGGTTCTAATTGTGATGAAGCTCATTTATCTGTTTTTCTTTTGTGGCCTGTACTTTTGATGTCATATTTAAGGAGCCAGACCTAATCCCAGGTCACAGAGCCTTAATGCCCGCTTTCTTCTAAGAGTTTTATAGTCTCAGCACATACGTGCAGGCCGGTGCTCCACTTTGACTTGGCTTGTGTGTGTGCTGCTGGAGAGACTCGTCTTTCCCCTAGTGGGTCAGTTTTCATTCTCCGCCGTCCCCTCCCCTCCTTTCCACGGTGCTTCCTAGACTCGGAGGCGGTGAAGAAGGCAGCCTTGGAGATGAGGGAGGAGGAGCTTGTGAGCGAACGCACAGAAGCCTTCACCATTGCCCGCAACCTCCTCACCGCCGCCGCGGATGCCATTGAGCGGATCATGTCGTCCTACAAGGAGGTACCCTCCCCCCAGCCCAGCCCTCACCCCCGCTGTGCCCCACCGCACCTCCCCAGCCGGCAGGGTCAGAACCAGCATCACCATCCCCGCAGGTGACAGAGCTGGCCGGCTACACAGCCCGAGTACACGAGATGTTCCAGGTGTTCGAAGATGTCCGGCACTGCCGTTTCAAGAGGCCTGGCGAGCTGGAGGACACTCGGGCGGGAGCCGGGCCTGTGGTGTGGCCTGGTGCCCGTGTAGAGGGTCCTCTGCAGATCCGAGGTAAGGGCACCCTCCCCACAGACGCCCCCCCACCCAGAGGCCAGTGTCTTCGAGCCGCGCCTCAGGGAGGGCTTCCCCGGGCCTGCTGTGCCCCCTGCCCCCCCGTGGCTGCCTTCTCCAGAGTGGTAGCCGCTGGCCAACCCCTCGCTTGCAGGGGTTCCTTCCCGGTGCTCTGGCTGAGATTTTTCCTAGTTCTCTTTGCAAAAGAGGGGGACGCGGTCCCTGAGTAAAGGGGATCGCTCTCCCCTGTGGGCAGCAAGAGAAAGTTTAACACTACAGCAGAGGCCAAGATGCTGTGGAAAAGAAGCCCAGGCATCGAAGCCACCATTAAAATGGTAGTGACAGCTGAGGGTTTTATGGAGCAAGGGTGGACCCCGAGCCTCAGGTGCCAGCAGCCAGGGAATTGACTTCACCCCTGCCCTGCCCAGAGCTCAGCACCAGACACTGGCTGGTCGGTGAGCTTATGGAGGACCCAGCGTATTCCCAGGGGGCCGCGGACCACACGCTCTAAGGGGTGGGGGAGGGGTTCCATGGAATCCGCCAGAAGGCAGAGGGAGTGCTGCTGCTCCCTCCATTCCTTCATTGTGTTCTGTCTCCAGGCCAAGTGGTAGACGTGGAACAGGGAATTGTTTGTGAGAACATCCCCATCATCACGCCCACGGGAGAGGTGGTGGTGGCCAGCCTCAACATCAGGGTAGGTCACATGGGGGACGGGTGGCCGGGGTGCCTGACCCGGAAGTGTGGGCTGGGCTAGGCTGAGCTACCCTGGGCCCAGCCTTTTGCATCTACGAGCCCCAATCCTCGGTGTCCGGCCGGCTGGGCCTGCATATGTTGTCAGTCCCCAGGTCTACTTGGCAGGCGGGCTAAGGTCAAGGTGAGAGGCCACCCTCCCTGCCCCCACCCCTGAGGAGCCTGGGTCCTGGGGCCTCCAGTTCAACTCCAACTATGGCAGAATGGATTGCCCTAGTGACCTGGGCTTGGGGTCCCCCCATCTGCTTCGAGACACCCCCCAGTGCAGGTGTGTGCCGAGTCGAGCCTGGCCTACTGGAAGGGCTCTCAGCCACTACAGAGGCTGTTTTTAGAAAGGAGGCTCTGGTGGCCAACACCCACCGGTCACCTGTGTCCCTAGCCAGAGCTTTGGACAGGGTCAAGGAATGATGGACTGAAGAAGAGACCTGCTGGCGGGGGTGGGGGCTGGGGGGATCAGGGTAAGAAGTAAGAGGGAGTCATTCATTCATTCGTGTTTTCATTCATTCAACCAATATTCCCTAAGCCCTGGGCTGGGCACTGGGAACCAGAGGTAAATTGGAGGGAGGCCCCACTCTGGGGCCCCAAAAGTATGACAAAGGTCCCCAGCTAGCCTCCTGGGATCCCATGCAGGCTACAGGAAGGGTAGTCCCGTCCCTGCGGTGAACAGAGGTCACATGAAGCTTCACCCAGGAGCCTTGGGACAGGTGGGCTGCATGATGAAGCCCTCTCCCGAGGGCAGGCAGAGAAAGGCAGTGAAGTGGCAGGAGCACAGAGCCGAGGGACCTTGGGGCCGGGTCCCGCGGGGGCCTCGTGCACCTGGCCACAGAGCCAGTTTGGCAAGAGGAAGGAAGTGGGAAGAGGCAAGTGGCTGGGTCAGTGCCTGGGGCTCCTTTCCTTGGCCTGCGGGGAGGGCCCTGAGAGCCAGCTGGAGGCGGGCACATAGACCGTGGCGTGATCCCCATCGCCCCTGCCTGTGGTCACTCTTGCGGCATGGCAGGGAGCCACCAATGATTGTTTTTTCTCAGGTGAATGATTTCCAGGTAGGCCCAGTGACAGCCAAGTAGGCCAAGACTGGGGGCCCTGCCGAGCCAGGGCCCAGCTGGTTAGGGAACATGGCCAGGTGAGGAGGGGTGACCAGGATGGAAGAGCAGGAATGGGTGGCCAAGCAGAAGCTGGGCTCTGGGGCTAGGAGACGTTGGGGGCCAGGAAGGCAACCGGGGAGGCAGCCCGGGGCTGGCTGGGGGCGGGGCGGGGCAGTCCGGCCCCACCCCCACCCAAGGGACTTTATAGTGTAACAGAGGACCACACAGTGAGGGGCTCAAACTACAGCAGTGGATCCTGGAGGCCGAAGTCCAGATGAGGGTGTCTTGTAGCTGAGGGAGGGTCTGCCTAGCCCAGGCCATCAGTGGTGTTCCCGGCCTTGGCCTCATGTCAAACTCTGCCTTCACCTTCATGTGGTATTCTCTGTGTGCATGTGTCTGTGTCTGAATGTCCCCATTTGATAGGGATACCTGTCACGTGGAATTCGGGGCCCACCCCACTCTAGAATGACCTCACCTAAATTTAATTGATTATATTTGCAAAGACTCTATTTCCCAATAAGGTCATGTTCTGAATGAGGTCTTGGGGGTTAGGACTCTAGTATATGCAATCAGACGGACACCACTCAACCCACGACACCATCACACTCAGGCGGCCTGGGGACTACGTGTGTCACAGGCGAGCAGTGCTGCCCTTAGTCATACTCTGGGAGAGCAGACAACTTAATGTGGCCTCGGACGGGGGTCAGGGTGTAGGTTGAGAGCGGTGCCCAGGTGCCTTGGCTTCATGCTCCGTGCTCTCCCTTGCCTCCCAAGGACAGTGGTCTCCCTGCCACTTGACCCCCTCCTTCCTGCACACCCCACACACACACCCCCTGCCTACAAAAGGCATTTTTGTCAGACCAGCAGGCATCTTGGAATCGGCTAACCAGGGAGCCTGAGGCCTCGACGCTGAGGCCAGGGGTCACAGAGGGATCTCCCCAGCAGCCTAGGACCCTAGGGGACAGTGAGAGGGCCACGGGGGCGGGAGGGCTGGCCAGGCGTTAGGAACAGAGTTGGGAGTTTGTACCGTCCACCTAGAACTCAAAGGAAAGTGCCTTTCCCAGGACAGGCCCTCGTGGGAAAACGAGGGACAGCGACCCTACTGGGAGAGCAAGCACACTGGGACTCCTAGTGAGGTGGGACGGCATGGCGGAGAGGGCGACGCAGGCTTGCCAGGGCCTTCCTCACGCTGGCCCCATGCTCTCTGGCACTTGTCAGGGGCTTAGGGGACAGGCTGGGGCCCAAAACAGGCGTCCGGTTAGGGCTCTGGATGCTGACCTTCATGCCTCGGGCCCTGCCGCCCCTCAGCAAGAGATTGAGAGTGGCCTAGCAGCCTGGGCACGTACCTGAGTGTGGCCACAGTCGGGAGGAGGGAGGGCACCGCGGCCCCACCTCTGCCGGGCCCCACGTGCCGCCGCTGTCCCCACAGGTGGAAGAAGGCATGCACCTGCTCATCACGGGCCCCAACGGCTGCGGCAAGAGTTCTCTGTTCCGGATCCTTGGGGGGCTGTGGCCCGCATACAGTGGCGTGCTGTACAAGCCCCCGCCCCAGCGCATGTTCTACATCCCTCAGAGGTGAGGGGGGGAGGGGGCCCCGCGCCCAGCTCTGCCCCCGCGCCCTCCCTCCTGTGGAACCTGCCGCCCAGGAGGCAGCAGAGCCTGGTGCGTCAGGAGAGGATGGCAGGATCCTGCCCCCAGAGTCAGAGGGGGTGACAACGCCTCCACCTGCCATCCTGCCCTCGCCCGCCACGTGACATGTGTGCGCGCACAGAAATGGGGGCCACCATGTGTGTGTCTGTGACCGTGTGGCATGTGCCATGCGTGAGTGGCTGTGTGCCTGCGCACGTGTGCGAGTGTGCCTGCTGTGTGAGTGCACACCTATGCACGTGGGGGGGGCGTGTGCACAGCGCGTGGTGCGCGTTCACAGTGGTTGGGGGGGGGTGTTGTGAACACTGCCTGGACTTTGTGGCAGGGGCCTGTGGGCTTGGAGTCAGCCCTGTGTCCAGCAGCCAGCACCCGTGACAGCCTGCGCGGGCACGGGCCGTCGGTGGGCGGGGGGAGGGGGAGGGGACAGGGCCAACCCTGCCCTGAGTGGACACGCAGCTTCCCCACAGGCCCTACATGTCCGTGGGCTCCTTGCGGGATCAGGTGATCTACCCAGACTCCGTGGAGGATATGCGAAGGAAAGGCTATTCAGAGCAGCACCTGGAAGCCATTCTGGACATCGTGCACTTGAACCACATCCTGCAGCGGGAAGGAGGTGAGGGGGGAGGTGGCCTGTCCCGCCTATCAGCGCCAAGGTATGAGCCACCCATCAATTGCCCTTTGTCCCAAGACTCAGCGGGGACCAGCCGCCACCCCCGCCCCTGCCTTCCTCTTGCCCCCGAGGGATAAAGATAGCCCGCGTGTCCAGGAGTTCAAAGTGCTAGGTGTCCTGGAAAGCCCCAGCCGCCTGACGGACCTGAGGTCACAGGACAAGGGAAGCCAGGCACAGCGGGAGGCATGCGGTGGGGGTGCTCACTTTCGGCCCAGGACACCCTGTCCTGGCTCTCGGGCTCCGGGGCAGGAAGGGCCCTGTGGGCAAGGCAGGGAGCCGGGGCTTTCCCTGACGATGAAGGGGGGTGACAGGTCGAGGGAGAAGACAGAGCATGGGTGTGAGCGGCACACGGGGAGCGGGACGCCTGCATTTCCGCCTTGAGCCTGGGAGGTGCTGTCCCCTGGGAAGGAGACCGTGGCGGTGGAGGGACAGGCTGGTAGCGCCCATTGTGCCCAGAAGGGAGGAGGGGAGGAGGGCTGCGGAGCTGCTGCGAGGAAAGGGAGGTGGGGCTGGGCTCGCTTCTCTTCTTGAAACCTGAGAGCCTGGGCTCCACTTCTTGCCTCAGCTTGACCTTAAGCGATGACCTCACCTCTTGAGACTCTCTTCCCCTGCAGAGGGGGACAGGGACCCGTTCCCTTCGCGCCAGCATTAAACAAAACAAATCCTGTAAGGACTCACAGCAGTTTTTTGGGGAACAGCAGGTGATTCTCGAGGCTTCTTCTCCGATGTCACCTGTGTCGGAAAGGGGCCTGGAGGTGGTGGATTTGGTGGGGCAGCTCCTCCCGGGCCTACCCTGGTTGCTGTGGTCACCCCCAGGCTTCGTCGCGGCTTCTCTGGGTCCTGCTCGGCCCTTTGCTTTCCCAGCGGCCCCACGCTTGGGAGGGCACCCCTCCTCCTCTCTTCTCTGGCGCCCCTGAGTGCACTGGGACCCTGAAGCCTACCCTCACAACCTGTGAGCGTTGAGTTCAGCTATGAGCAGCAGAACCCCCCTTCCCCGAACGGTGGCTCAAAGCAGTCACAAGTTTATCTTAACTGTGACACGAAAGTCCTGAGGAAAGCAGGCCTTAGTTGATGGAGGCAGCCCTGCTCTGTGAAAGGCCCCTCAGGTCACTCAGCTATGTTAGCCTCCGCTACCAAAGCCACCTCCTGGTCCAAGATGGCTGCTCCGGCTATTACATAACACCCCAGGCCATAGGTTGGAGAAGGGGGCGGTGGGGGAGAGGCAAGGGTATGCGCCGTCTATATAAGAAAGTTCCAGAAGCTGCCACGTGTGTAACACACTCAATACCCCACTGGCCAGAATTCAGTTACACGGTCACCCCTCACCTCAAGGCAAGCTATGGAGTAGAGGCTTTCCAGTGGCTGGGCACACGCCCTTTCAGAACTTCTAGTCCTAGGGGAAGACAGAGTGGAGGTAGGAGACGAGTCGTTTCTGCTCAGACTCGCTAAGGCACTGGCACCAAGCAATGACAGAAACACCCAGTCCCTGCAGGTGAGGACCCTTCAGGAGACACTGCTCCAGCCGTCTGTGGGCCCGTGCTGTGACCGTCGGCCGCACGCCGACAGAAGCACGGGCTGCCTCTTGGCTAGCACCCTGTCAGAGCCTGCGTGCGTCTGCTGGGGCCGCCGTGACGGGCGCCGCAGGCTGGGCACCCGAACAACAGAGACAGACTGTCTCCCGGCTCTGGAAGCCAAAAGCGCCACATCCACGGGTTGGGAGGCTCGGTCCCTTCTGGGGGCCGTGAGGGAAGGGCCAGTTCGAGGCCCGTCTCCTTGGCGTGGAGGTGGCGGTCTTCTCCCGTGCCTTCGCACGGCCCTCCCTCTGTGCGTGTCCGTTTCCAAATGTCCCCTTTTTATGACACGGTCCTCCTGGCTTGGGGCCCGCCCTCGTGACTTCCTGATAACTATCCCATCTGTAAAGACCGCGTCTCCAAGTAAGGTCACGTTCTGAGGTCCTATGGGTGAGGATTGCCGCATACCTTTCCCTGGAGGGGCCACAATTCTGTCACAAGTCTTTTTTGACTATTAAAGTCTTACCTACAGTTAGGTAAGTGGGCAGGACGCATGAACCCAGTGGCCAGCCTTCTCCAGAGTCAAATGTACCCCCGTATCGCACTCTCACTAGCCCTCCCCCCGCCCCTGGGTCTGGGCCCCTGCTGATGTCGCCCAGCCCTTGCTGAATGGAACAGAACCCCCTTGTGCCCTGGCCAGGTTGGGAAGCCGTGTGCGACTGGAAGGATGTGCTGTCGGGGGGTGAGAAGCAGAGAATCGGCATGGCGCGCATGTTCTACCACAGGTGAGCTGGGCAGTCCGGGGCGCTCAGGCTCCCTCCGGCACTGAGCCCGCAGCAGAGACGAAAGGGCAGCCTGGGGGGATCCCAGGTCGCTGGGTGGGACAGCCAGGTGCCCTGGGGCCATTAGGAGTCCTCACCCCGGGCCCAGATTGGCCTCAAGAAGCAGAATGGAGATTCGCACCGTGGGGGGCAGGCCAACGCTTCTGCGAAGGAGGGTCCACAGCCTGGTGCGTTGGGCCCTGCCCCCAGACCCAAGTACGCCCTCCTGGATGAATGCACCAGCGCTGTGAGCATCGATGTAGAAGGCAAGATCTTCCAGGCGGCCAAGGACGCCGGCATCGCGCTGCTGTCCATCACCCACCGGCCCTCCCTGTGGTAGGTGCCCCCCCTTCCCGCCTGCATTCAGCACCCCTGGGACATGGCAGCTGGGGGGCGGGGGGTGGGTAGGGCTGCTGCCGGGGGCGGGGGTGCGGGCTGCCAAGTGCCTCCTGCCCAATGGCCTCTGCTCCTCCGCCCCCGTCCCTCTCCCGGCCCAGGAAGTACCACACACACCTGCTACAGTTTGATGGGGAGGGTGGCTGGAAGTTCGAGAAGCTAGACTCGGCCGCTCGCCTGAGCCTGACTGAAGAGAAGCAGCGGCTGGAGCAGCAGCTGGCGGGCATTCCCAAGATGCAGCGGCGCCTCCAGGAGCTGTGCCAGATCCTGGGCCAAGGCTCTGGGGTCCTCCAGGGCGCCGCCCCGCCCTGAGCCCCGGGATCACATGAAGGAAACGGCAGCACCCGGCCGCCCGCCCCTCCAGCCAGCCCTGCCGCAGGCCCGCCCCGCATGCCTTTCCCTCCCAGGCCTCCTGGCCGCCACCTGCCCCGCCTAGAGGACCGCCAGCAAACGCGCGCACCTGTCCCTGCACCCCCTTCCCTGGGCAGGGCGGGTGGCCCTTTCTTCTCTTCCAGGAGGAGGTGAGGGGTGGAGGTGAGACCCCAGCTCACACTGCCAGCCAGTCTGTGCAGAGCCTTGCGTCTGTGGGGCCCTGCTCTCCTGGCACTGTGGTCCCCCTCATTCCCTCCCCTTCTGCCCCTCGGAGACCCCACAGGCCACCTGTTGCTACTGCCCAGATGGCCCACCGAGGCTCCCGTCCCACGGGCTGCCCTTCCTGCCATGGAAATGGGCGAATGGGGCCCACAGGCAGACAGGGCCCCTGGTGGGAACCCCTTCTCCCTTTCCAAGAGCCCTCGGGAGGAAGAACTGCACAGCATTTCTTAGCAAGCGATGATGAGAATGTAGTCCCTGCCCTCCTCGGCCCGTAGCCTTCTTTCCTTCTAATTTATTGGGTGTATTGGATTCCTGTTTGTAGCCATCCCGATTGCCAACACGAGCACCCTGCCGGCACCGGAGGCGGCCCGGGCCACCGTCCTTCCGCAGGTGGCCTAGCCATTGAGCCAGCCCCCAGAGGCCCACACTGCCAGCCCCCTCCAGGGGGTGGGGGTTGCAGACCAACTGAACGGGGAAGGGGTACTGGGGCTGCCGGGCGTGAGGGCGCCTGTGTGCCCAGCTCAGTGCCAAAGAGGGGTCAGCCAGGGGAGCTGTCTCTGCAAAGCCAGCGCCCGCCCAAGAGGGGGACCCCACCACAGCCACCACCGCATGTGCCTTTCCAGGCCCTCAGCCCTCCGGCCGGGGAGCCTCCCTCAATCCCTCAGTAAAAGCCTCCCACAGAAAGTGCGATCCCGTCTCCTAGCCTGTTTGTGCAGCAGGGCTTGGGGAGAGGTGGGCCGGGAGCATCAGGTCGCCTGGGATAGAAGGACTAACCTTGACCCCCACCCGAACACACAGCTCAGCGGCTCAGCGTATTCTCCAGGGGACATGCCCGGGAGGGAGATTTAGCAACATCTGCCAAACTTATTGGCTGCCTGCAAACCGGAGTCTCGTGCAATCCCAGGCACAGTACTGGGGTGGAGAGGAGGGGGCTGGCACCCAGTCCCTGCAAGAGGAGCTTTGAGAGAGCTACTCTGGGAAAAGCAGCCAGCTGCAAAGTGGGCAGGGCCAAGGGCCCACAGAGGAGGAAGCGTCCTGGTGCTGCTGGCCGAGGGGCAGCAGGGAAAAGATGGTTCTAGACCTTCTAGGAGGAGGGAAAGCTTGTGCAAAAGCCCAGAGGTGAATCAGGAGCCAGACGCAGGGCGTCAACGTGACGCGGAGGGCAGAGGAGGGGAGGGGCTCGGGCCATGCTGGGGAGCCTAGATTTACTTCGGAGGCGACGAGAAGCCACCGAAGGGTTTTCAGCAGGTTGGAGGCAGGCCACATGCAGTTACGCTTCTAGTAGGTGAGTGCAGGACTGTTTGGAAGGAGGCAAGAGCGCACAGCCTGGTCCCCGTCCCCTGCGGGTAGCCAGGGACATGGAGTGGCCATTGTGGCAGGCTAAGCATGGGGCTGCCATACCACCCGGCACGTCCACCCCTGGCTTAAACCCAAGCAAACTGAAAACAGGTGTTGAGCCAAACACTTAGATGTGAACGTTCATGGTGGTGCTGTTGATAATCCAAAACCGGAAGCAACCCAAAAGCCCGTCGATATCAGTGGACAGAACGCGGTGTGTCCGCGCGACGGCCTGCCACTCGGCGGGAACGAGGGATGGAGGTCTGGCCCCTGCTGCACCAGGAAGGGACCCGGAGGACGTGGCGGGCTGCGAGGAGCCGGACGCAGGAGCTCGCATGCTGTACGACGGCACCGATAGGAGATGTCGGGGACGGGCAAGTCCCTGGCCGACGGGTGGGTGCGGGCGGCTGGGGCGGGGAGGGGCAGGTGGGAAATGTTGAGTGACTGCGTAAGGAGTACGGGCTTTCCTTTCGGGGTGATGTTCTGGAACCGTACAGGTGATGGCTACACATCTTTGTGACTGGACTAAATACCTCTGTACTGTGCCCATTAAAAGGGAAAATTTTAAGTCATGTGAATTTCACCTCGGAAAATAGATCTATAGATAATACGATAGACACATAGATTGATTGATTGATTGACTGATGGTAGCTAGATGATGCATGATTGATAGGTAATAGATGACATATGCAGAAAGATGATAGATGATAAAGGTAAAAGCACTTAAAGCACCACTTTGAGCTGCCCAGGCAAGATGTACTGACACTTGAGCTCCTAGAAATAGAAGAGTGAAATTAGAAGAAAGACAAGAAGCTTGGGGGGGGCGGCGGTCAGACTCGGGGGAGTGGAGAGGGAGATTCAAGATGACCCTTGGGCCCTGGCTTAGGTGGCCGGGTGGGTGATGGCAGCCTTCGCTGAAGGAGGGGCAGGTGGTGATTGAAGATACAAGCACCTGGGAAGGAGGTGCTCGGTGTTTCATCTGGGGGATGGGAAATAGCCTACATTTTCCCTAATTTAGGGGTTAGGATCTGTTCCTGATCCCAGGAGAGGAGCTGTTCCCCCTTTTCTTCCCAAGATTGTTTAAGTTTTCCCTGCCTGATAATAAATCCTTTTTTTTTTTTTTTAACTTGCATAGCTAGGATGGTTCTGTGGTCTGCCGCCAAACCGTAATTGATACAGATGGAAAGAGACATAGTTGGTGAATACTGTCCGAAAGGAAGTTGGTGGAGAGAAATGAACATCAGACAAAGTGGACCTCAGGGCACAAATCATTATTAAGAATAAAACAGGTTGCTGCATAATGATTAAAGAAATAATTCATTCAAAAGCATTAACCATTAACATGCGTGCACCTGCCTAATGGTAGAACCTGAAATGTATGTCAAACAAAAAAGCAGCACAGTAAAGAGAAAAATTAATAAATTAGAAAATCTGCCACAATAAATTATGCTTATCACTACACTTGGTAGCTCAAAGCGACAAAACTTGTAAGATTAGGGGCGCCTGGGTGGCTCAGTCCACTAAGCTCTGACTTCGGCTCAGGTGGTGATCTGGCAGTTCACGGGTTCTAGCCCCACATTGGGCTCTGTGCTGTCAGCACAGATTCTCTGTCCCCTCTCTCTCTGTCTCTCCCTCCCTCCCTCCCTCTCTCTCTCTCAAAAGTAAATAAACAAAAAAAGAACTTGTAGGAGCGCCTGGGTAGCTCAGTGGGTTAAGCGTCCGACTTCGGTTCAGGTCATGATCTCACAGTTCGTGCGTTTGAGCCCCACGTTGGGCTCTGTGCTGACAGCTTAGGGCCTGGAGCCTGCTTCAAATTCTGTGTCTCCCTCTCTCTCTGACCCTCCCCCACTCATGCTCTGTCTCTCCCTATAAAAAATAAATAATCATTAAAAAAAATTTTAAGAAAACAACTTTAAAAAGAACTTGTAACATTATAGGAAAAATTGAACAAGCTTCATTAACAGACATCCCAAAGCTAGAGACTACACATTCTTTTCAAGTTCACCTTGAACATTTACTAAAACTCATCATGTCCTAGGCCACAAAATGAACCGCAACCAGTACAAATGACGCTCTCAAACTGTGATAGAATCAAATCTAAGTCAATAATACAACTACGTCCTCTCATATATTTGGAAATCTTAATGTACAAACGTTAAGTTTAAAATGCACTTCCGACTGACTGGCGCAAGAAGAATTATATTGAAAATCTAAAAAGGGAAGTGAACAACAGCGAAAACACTACATGTGAAAACGTAGGAGATGTCACCCAAGCAGTGCTTCGGAGAAAATGTACAGCCTTAAAGAGCGTAAGAGGAGCACAGCTCAGGAAGCTAGAGAAACCACAGTAGAACAAACCCTAAGAAAGTAGACAGAAAGGAAATCACAAAGACAGCAGAAATTAACGAGATGGAAAACAGAAAGATCAATAAAACCAAACGTCTGTTCTCTGAAATTCGTAAAATAAACAAGTCTCTGGTGAGAATGCAAGGAAAGAGGCTTCAAGGAAACAATGATAGGAAGGAAAACAGGGATGTGGCCGCGATACAACAGCCGTCTCGGTGCCACGGGGGCTCTGGGTAAAGCGGGGAGTGTGAGCACCCGGGGGTCCTTGCTTGACAAACGCGGTGAGAATGACAGCAAGGGGATGACCAAGGTGGAAAGGAATAAATTCACCACAGAAAACGGCAGGGGTGCCTACCAAGAACGTTTTAGAAGCTGGCGAACCGGTGGAGGAGGAATAAGTGACTCAGGAGACCAGAGCAAAGCTTTAACACTGCAGGGGGAGGCAGCCACGAGCGGGGGCTGGTTTGCACAAGAACTGGAGGCATGAGACAGCTCAGAAGAACATATGCACGTATGCGTGGTCGGGGCGCAGGGTGGGGGCGTGATTGAAAATCTGTATAAGAAGCTGCTTGATCTTAGACACACACACACACGCGCGCACACACACACACACACACACATAAAGAAGCTGCGGGGCACCTGGATGGCTCCGTCGGTTAAGTGTCAGCCTCTTGATTTCAGCTGAGTCCTTGATCTTGTGGATGGGGAGATCGAGCCCCACGTTGGGCTCTGCACTGACAGCGCAGGGCTTGCTTTGCATTCTCTCTCTCTTTCTCTTGAGAAATAAATACTTTTTAAAAATAAAATAAAGGGGCACCTGGGTGGCTCAGTTAAGCATCTGACTTTGGCTCAGGTCATGATCTCACCGTTCCAGGGGCCCAGCCCCACATCGGGCTCTCTGATGTCAACAAAGACTCCCACTTCGTGTCTTCTGTCTCCCTCTCTCTCTGCCCCTCCCCTGCTTGTGCTCTCGCCCTGTCTCTCTCAAAACTGAATAACCATTTTTTAAAAAAGAATAAAATAGGGGCGCCTGGGTGGCTTAGTCGGTTAAGCGTCCGACTTTCGCTTAGGTCATGATCTCGCGGTTCGTGGGTTCGAGCCCCGCGTCGGGCTCTGTGCTGACTGCCAGCTCGGAGCCTGGAGCCTGTTTCAGTCTGTGACTCCCTCTCTCTCTGACCCTCCCCTGCTCACGCTCTCTCTCTCTCTCTCTAGAAGTAAATAAAAAAAACCTTAAAAAAATTAAAAAAGAATAAAATAAAATAAAAGTAAAGAAGCTGCTGGACGTTCACATCTTTGCCCCACATCTTCTGCTCTTGCAGAAGACTGGACTTCACCCTCCATCCTGTTAGAACGGAAGGCCTGTGCAAAGGCAAACTAAAATCATGGTGCAATATCCTTTGATTCCCACTGATTGGCAGAAATTAAAAAGTCTGACCATCCTGAGTCTTGGCAGTGATATGGGGCAGCAGGAATTCTCACACTGCGGGGCGGACAGGGGCGGTGCTAGAGCGGTAAACTGGTATAGCCACTTTGGAGAAAGTGTCACTCCTGGGCACATCCTGGAGAAGCTCTTTTACAAATAAAGCCAATGCCACGTACAAATGGTCCACGGCAGCGTTGCTTATAAGAAACGAAAGCCCGAAACGAACCGAGCGTCCAGCGGTAGGAGAATAGACACGGTATGCTAGAGTCATATGACAGGAAACCATTCAGCAATAAGAGTCTCGTCCTTGCGCAGGGACCATGCTAATCTCTGTATCGTTCCAATTTTAGCGTCTGTGCCGCCGCAGCCAGCCCTCAGCAGTAAGAGTGAGCAAACTGCAGCTCTGTGCAGCAGTTGGGACTCTGTCACAAATGTGATATGGAATTAAAGCGACAAGTTACAGAAAATTATGTCTGATACGATTCCATTTATATGAAGTTCAGAACATACAAAACTAAATAATACTATTTAGGGATAATTGATGTTTGGGATAAGTATGGAGAAAAACAAGGAGGGGCACCTGGGTGGCTCCGTCAGTTAAGCGTCTGACTTCAGCCCAGGTCATGATCTCACAGTTCGTGGGTTCAAGCCCCACGTCGGGCTCTGTGCTGACAGCTTGGAGCCCGGAGCCTGCTTTGGATTCTGTGTCTCCCTCTCTCTCCGCCCCTTCCCTGCTTGCACTCTGTCTCTCTCTCCCTCAAAAATAAGTAAACATTTTAAAAACCTTTTTTTTTAAAAAGGAAAACAAGGAAAGGGTAGTGGTTGCCTCCAGTGAGGAGGGAGGGGGCACTTGGGGGCGCAGCCCTCCAGGGGATGGTGGGGACGCAGGTCTAACGGTTTATCGTCATTCTCTGGACAGTTCATAGAACTGGTGTGTCCTCTCGTGTATGTATTCCGTTGGATAAGATGAAACTGCCATTTTTACAAGTCACAAATAGCTGGATATTAAGCAATTTCATCTGCTTTTGACCTACTAAATTCCATAATAATAAAACCAAAAGACTTTATCCTAATAAATGCAAATTGTGATGAAATGGTCATGCTCCTAATGAAATATTGTTTATCAAAAACTAACTCGAAGGAGAAAAATTCAGCCAAAAGTTCACATGGAATCTCAAGGGACCCCAAATAGCCAAAACAATTCTGAAAAAGAAGCACAAAGTTGGAGGAGTCACACTTCCTGATTTCAAAACAGGCCACAGGAACCGAAATAGTGTGGTATGGCATGAAGAAAGACAAACAAACCGACAGAACAGAATACAGACCCCAGAATAAATCGTCACGAATAGGGTCAAACGGTCTTCGACAAGGGTGCCAAGACCATTCAGTGGGGGAAAGGGTGATCTCGTCAACAAACAGGGCTGGGAAAACCGGACATGCACATGCAGAATGAAGCTGGACCCTTACATTACATCATACACACACATCAATCCAACATCGCTTAAAGGCCTGAATGTAAGACCTAAGACTATAAAACTCCTGAGGAGCCTGGGTGGCTCAATCGGTTAGGCGTCTGACTCCTGATTCTGGCTCAGTTCATGATCTCACGGTTCGTTGACTTGCAGCCTCATGTCGGGCTCTGTGCTGACAGCGTGGAGCCTGCTTGGGATTCTCTTTCTCCTTGTCTCTCTCCCACTGCACTACTCGTTCTCTCTCTCTCTCAAAAAAATAATAATGTGTGCTAGGATGTGACGAAATTGGAAACGTGTGCACTGTCGGGAGTTATAAAATACTGCAAGTGCCTTGGAAAACAGTATGGAGGCTCCTGAAAAAACTGAAACGAGAACCACCATATGATCCCGCAATCCTACTTCTGGATATATATCCAAAGGAACCGAAGGCAGAGGTTTTTGTACCTCCGTGATCATGGCGGCACTATTCACAATGGCCAACCTGACCACCCACCAACCAATGAATGGATGAACGAAATGTGGTCTATCCATATGAGGCAACTTTGCCTTAAACAGGAAGGAAATCCTGTCATATCTGCTGCACGGATGAACCTTGAGGACATTATGCCAAGTGAAATAAGCCAGCCCCAAATGACAAATACTATATGATTCCACTTCTACGGGGTATCTAAAGTAGTCAAATTCATAAAAATGGAAAGTAAAATGATGGGTGCCAAGGGCTGGAGACAGGCGCCAAAGGAGAGTTGTTTAACGGATATGGGGTTTCAGCTTTGCAAGAGGCAAGTTCTGGAGATCTGTTTCATAACAATGTCAGTGTACTCAACATACTGCACTGTACACCGAAAATGGTTCGGATGGTAAACTTTATGTTATGAATTTTTTACCACAATAAAAAAAAATTGACTCAAGAAAAAGCAGAAAACCTGAACAGTCCCATAATTACTTTAAAAAATTGGGTCAGTAGTTTAAAACGTACGGATCGGGCTGCCTGGGTGGCTCAGTTGGTTAAGCATCTGATCGTGATCTCAGCTCAGTTCATGATCTCGCTGGTTCATGATATCGAGCCCCAGACAGGCAGAAAGGAAGAAAATCCTGTCACCATCTCAATGCGCTGAGAAAAAGCATTCGATAAGAATCGAACACATAGCAAACTAGGACTGAAAGGGAGGCTCCTTACTCTCACAAAGGTGTCTAGCACCGCCCCCCCCCGCCCCCCGCAAACATCATACTCAATGATTAAATTAAGAACACTTCCTCTGCTTTCATTCCATGTTGTACTATTCAGGGAAGTAAAGTGAAAAAAAGAAACTATAAGTAAAAGGACTGGAAAATGGGAGAAGATATTTGCAAATGACATCTGATAAAGGGTTAGTCTCCAAAATCTATAAAGAACTTACCGAACTCAACACGACACACACAAAACATAATCCAGTGAAAAAATGGGCAGAAGAACCGAATGGACACGTTTCTAAAGAAGACATCCAGGCGGCTAACAGACACATGAAGAGATGCTCAACATCATTCATCATCGGGGAACACAAATCAAAACCACGATAAGATACCACCTCACACCTGTCAGAATGGCTAAAATCAACAACAGAAGAAATAACAGGTGTTGGTGAGGATGAGGAGAAAGGGGAACACTTGTGCATTGTTGGAAGGAACGCAAACGGGTGCAGCCACTCTGGAAAACAGTATGGAGGTTCCTAAGAAAGTTACAAATAGAATTACCCTATGATCCAGCAATTGCACGACTAGGTATTTATCCAAAAGACACAAAAATACTGATTCGGAAGGGCATGTGCACCCCTATATTTATAGGAGCATTATCAACAATAGCCCAATTATGGAAAGAGCCCAAATGTCCACCGACTGATGAATGGATAAAGAAGATGTGGTTTATTTTTTTTAAATATTTTTTTATTTATTTCTAGGAGAGAGAGAGAGAGAGACAGCGTGAGCAGGGGAGGGTCAGAGAGAGAGGGAGATACAGACTCTGAAATAGGCTCCAGGCTCTGAGCTGGCAGTCAGCACAGAGCCCGACGCGGGGCTCAAACCCATGAACCGCGAGATCATGACCTAAGCGAAAGTTGGACGCTTAACCGCCTAAGCCACCCAGGCACCCCAAGAAGATGTGGTTTATATATACAGTGAAATATTACTTAGCCATCAGAAAGGATGAAATCTTGCCATTTGCAATGACATGGATGGAGGTAGAGAGTATAATGCTAAGCTAAATAAGTCAGTCAGAGAAAGACAACTATCATATGATTTCACTCATATGTGGAACTTAAGAAACAGGGGTGCCTACGGGTGCCTGGGTGGCTCAGTCGGTTGAGCGGCCGACTCTGGCTCAGGTCATGATCTCGCAGTCCATGGGTTCGAGCCCCGCATCAGGCTCTGTGCCGACAGCTCAGAGCCTGGATCCTGTTTCAGATTCTGTGTCTCCCCCCCTCTCTGCCCCTCCCCAGCTCGTGCTCTCTCTCTGTCTCAAAAGTAAATAAACGTTCAAAAAAAATTTTTTTTTTAAAAAGAAACAGGGGCACCTGGGTGGCTCAGTCAATTAAGTGTCCAACTTCGGCTCAGGTCATGATCTTGTGGTTCCTGAGTTCGAACCCTGCACCGGGCTCTGTGCTGACGGCTCAGAGCCTGGAGCCTGCTTCAGATTCTGTGTCTCCCTCTCTCTCTCTGCCCCTCCCCTGCTCGTGCTCTCTCTCTGTCTCAAAAATAAATAAACGTTTAAAAAAAAAAAACGAAACAAAACAGCTGCTCATATGGGAAGGGAGAAAAAAAGAGACAGGGAAACAAATCATAAAAGACTCTTAACAATAGAGAACAAACTCAGGGTTGATGGAGGGAGGTGGGTGGGGGATGGGCATTAAGGAGGGTACTTGTTGTGATGAGCACTGGGTATTATATGTAAGTGATGAATCATTGGTTCTACTTCTGAAACCCACATTACACTATATGTTAACTAACTAGAGTGTAAGTTAAAATTTTGAGGAAAAAAAGACTGGAAAAGAAGAAACAAAATAGTCATTAGCGGCAGATGACATGATTGTATAAATAGAAAATAAACAGAATCCACAAAAGGAATCCAAAGAGAATTACTAGATATAATACCAGCAGAACAATCAGAGGGTAAATTAAAAAGAAGACATCATTTGTAATGCTATAATACATCTAACAAATGATGCACGTATCCTTTGGGTAAATATGGTTTTAAAGGACCTTATTAAATAGAGACGCACTATGTTCATCGATGGGGAAACAATATTTTAATGTTTTTTTTTTTTTATTTATTTCTAGGAGAGAGAGAGAGAGACAGCGTGAGCAGGGGAGGGTCAGAGAGAGAGGGAGTCACAGACCGAAACAGGCTCCAGGCTCTGAGCTGGCAGTCAGCACAGAGCCCGACGCGGGGCTCGAACCCACGAACCGCGAGATCATGACCTAAGCGAAAGTCGGACGCTTAACCGACTAAGCCACCCAGGCGCCCCGGGGAAACAATATTTTAGAGGTAGCTAGTCTCCAAAGGGATTCCAAATTCAACAAAATCTCTATTTGCTCCTTCGGAAAACTCCCAGCAGAGTTTTTCTCGGAACTTGACAAACTGTTTCTTGTTGTTGTTGTTGTTTTTTTTAAGTTTTATTTATTTCTGAGAGAGAGAGAGTGTGAGCAGGGGAGGGTCAAAGAGAGAGAGACACAGAATCTGAAACAGGCTCCAGGCTCTGAGCTGTCGGCACAGAGCCTGATGCGGGGCTCGAACCCATGGACTGCGAGATCATGACCTGAGCCAGAGTCGGCCGCTCAACCGACTGAGCCACCCAGGCGCCTGACAAACTGTTTCTTAAACTTCTAAGGAAAACTAACGGGTCTAGAATAGGCAGGAAAATTTTGAAAGATGAGGAGGAGAAGGAGCAACAAACTGAGGGGGAGAGCAGAGAAGAAGGAAAAGGAGAAAGAGAAGAAAAAGAAGCTTTAAAACGTCAGTAAGCATAACAGCGGTAGAGAAATGAACGAAAGGGACGGACGTTTGCATCGGCTTGGGACAGAGCGAAGGGCCCACCGCCCGTCAGTGGAGCCGGATGGGCTGAACACTGGGGCAGGGAGGCCAGCCCCCCATGTGGAAGAGGAGAAAGCATGGCTCCTCCCTCACACCCCATGCAAACAAACCCATTCCAGATGGATCCAAGAGTACCTGACTATGAAAACCTATAAAAATAGATTTAGAAAAGAGACCCAGGAGAAAATTTCTGTGACCTTGGGTGGGGGAGGATTTTCTTAAGCAAGACAAAAAAAGGACAAACCATAAAAGAGAAGATGGATAAATGCGATTATATCTAAACCAAGACCTATTTATCAAACCATTCCAGAAGCAAACTGAGAAGACAAGTAACAGGCATGGAGAAGACATAACAGACCAAACACTGGTATCCAGAATATATAAAGAATCCCTCAAAATAGTAAGGAAAACACAACCTACATTAAAAAAAAAAAAAAAAACTGTCAAAGACAGGATCAGGCATTTTGCAGAAAAGGAAACACGAAGAAGCTCAGTATTACTGGTAGTCGGGGAATGCCAGTTAAAAGCCGGGCGAGGCATTACTATCTCAATCCGACTGTATTGACAGGAAGTATTAAGGAAAAGCCTAGACAGCCTGGTGCTGGGCAAGGATCAGCGCCAGGATGCTAGGCACACTGATAAATGCTCCATCCAGGAGGACTTGCACAAATACATCTCCACAGCAGCGGTGAGGGGAAGGGGTCCTTTGCAGAAGGAAGCCTACAACACAACTCCCTTTCTATAAGATTTCAAGCTCACAAAATCTGGAAACATCTTCCGTGGTGGCCACCAAATTCAGACTTGGAGCCACCTGTCATCTGCTCAGGGTGGGGCTGGGGCCCTTGCAGGCCGTATGCACACAAAGCTATTAAAAACCGTGTTGCGACGGGGCGCCTGGGTGGCTTAGGCGGTTAAGCGTCCGACTTTCGCTTAGGTCATGATCTCGCGGTTCGTGGGTTCGAGCCCCACGTCGGGCTCTGTGCTGACTGCCAGCTCGGAGCCTGGAGCCTGTTTCAGAGTCTGTGTCTCCCTCTCTCTCTGACCCTCCCCTGCTCACACTGTCTCTCTCTCTCTCCTAGAAATAAATAAAACATTAAAAAAAAAAAATTTAAAAAAAACGTGTTGCGTGGGGCGCCCAGGTGACTCATTCGGCTAAGCGCCCAACTTCGGCTCAGGTCATGATCTAACAGTTGGCAGGTTCGGACCCCACATCAGACTCTCTCCTATCGGCATGGAGCCCGCTTTGGCTCCCCTATGCCCCTCTGTCTCTGTCCCTCCCCTGCTTGTGGTCTCTCTCCGTTTCTCTCAAAAATAAATAAAGTTTTAAAAATTATATTGCGCAACTACAGATTTATTTTCTTCTGTGGAGAGGTGGGGAAAATGTTCCCATTGCTGAGATCAAAGACGTCTTTCCCGAGGTCACCAAGGACATACATGTATGCTCACAGTAAGACACCAACAGCGCCATTGGCCATCTCTTCTTGCCTCATAGGCCCTTCGGTCCTCTGGCCCCCCCCCCCCGCACCACCCACCACTCCACCCACACCCCTGCACTGCAGGGAGCGGCGTCCCAACTGAAAGTGCCCGGGGGTCTCCTGGATTCTCCTGGCTGCACCGCCCACACCCCATCGAACACTAGGTCTCCAGTGTTCTGCCTTGTCCAGCACATCCGGAGCGAACCCACCTCTCCACGTGCCCACGGCCCCCCGGTCCACATCCCCCCACATTCTCCACCCAGGGCCACCAGCTTACACTTGTCCAAATTCAAAGCTATTTACAAGGTCATGGCAACTTTTGACGTAAGTCTAAGTTCCCTCTGATAGACTGACCTCTGCATCCACTTCGACAAAACCTGTACTCCAGGCAGGGGGAGGCCTCCGTGGCTATGTCATCTGCAGGCCTGGCATCGGGCAGTCCGCATCTCCCCTCCTGCCCGATGCTTGCCTTGCTTCGTGGTTCACGGCCACGTGGCCTCATGATTAAGTGCAGGGTCCCTACAGTTGACTCTTAGCCTTGCCATTAAGTAGCCCTAAAACTTTGCGCACATTTCCTAACATCTCATGCCTCAGTTTCCCCACCTGTGAACTGGAGGAAATAGGCGTACCCCGTCTGGGGTCATTGTAAGGAGTGAATGAGTTAACATACGCACAGCACTTAGAGCAGCCCTGATGGTCAGGAGGACATCAGAAGTAGCTGAAATGTGTGGTTCAAGGTCAGCTTAAATCTCACTTCCTCTGTGAAGCTCTCCGATTCCCTGAGCACCCCTAGACTTGGCTCCTCTCCCTCCCATGTCCAGTGTGCTCCACAGATGAGCTGTTCTGGCAGTGGAGCCTTGTCGGTTGGCACGTAGTTCTGCCCCCAAGGCCCGGGACACCCTTGGATCAGGAGGCAGTGGGCTTTGTCTCTGAATGGTGCCAGTGCGAGGCCCGAGACTGGCACCCAGTAGGTGCTTAGTGGAAGGCTACGGAATGCCTGCCCGCCCGCCCAATGGGAGGGCACTGCCATGCTTTCACCTGCTCCAGCCAGGTGCCCGCCGCCCGCCCGCCGCCGTGCACACCAAGGCCAGCAGAGGGCAGCAACGCCCTGCCCTGCACCGGCAGGCCGAGGGGCGGGCGGGGAGGGGCCTGGCGCCGGGAGAAGTGGGGTTGGGCGGGATTGCGTTGTGGGGAGGGAGGCTGGGTATGTGCTGGGGACGCACTCCTGGCACTGCCCGCTGCTCTTCGACCCCTGCCAGCGGCCCACCCAGGTAGGCAGAGCCGGGGCTGGCGAGGACGCGGGGTGTAAGGGACGCTGGGTTACGGGGCGCTGCCTCGGGACACGCTGGGGTCTGGTAGAAGCCAGGGGTCTGCAGAGTGCTCTCGCCGGATAGGGCAAAGGCCATCAGGTACCCTGATCCAACACCTCGTGATGCCTTAGGGGCACAGCACCTCCTGCAGGGGTGGCTCTGGAGCTGGGAGGTGGGATCCCAGGCTTTTAACCCCCCAACGGGAAAGCTGACAGGGCTGGCAGCAGGGCACAGGGTAGGGAGGAGGCCTGCCTGGCTCCCCACCCCCACAGCCACCCAACCGGCCCGGCCAGGTGGCAGTGAGCCCCGCTGCCGCCACCTTGCCCTGAAGCGTGCTGCTGCACCGCACCTTGGAGAAAGCGGGGACCCCGCCCGAGAGCACCTGCCCTCCTGCCACAGCCCAGGGCCCCTGCTCGGCCAGCTTAGGGTGCGGATGGTGCCCTGTGAGGTTGGCCGGAGAGCCAGCTGCCGCTTGCCACTCCCCTCCCACCCGCTTCTGCACCCCTCCACAGCTAGAGGGGAGCTCCAGGCCCATCCTGGGCTGGTGTTTCCCTGGGTGAGGGGGAAGGGAACAGCTGGCATCCAGTTGCCACGACTGAGGCTGAGTGCTGGGTTCCCAGGGGCCGTGCCCCCGCCCCCTCATGCGCATCCTCTTTGCCTCGCCCCCCCCCCCGCACCCCTGCAGCAGCAGCCTCCACTGGCACTGCCCGCTACCATCGTGCTGCACCTGGCACGGCTTCCCCAGTCCCCTGGGGCGGGGCTGGATGGACACAGGTCACTTGCTCTCTGGCCGGTCTTATTCTGGGCCATGGGGGTGGGGGTGGGGGGTGGAAGGTCTCCTGGATGGGCTGCCTTTGTCAGCATCTCCCTGCCCCCAGCCTGGACAAAGGCAAGCATTGAGGGTCAGGTCTGGCCCTTCAACTGGGCACCAAGGCTACCAAGGCTGAGGCTGGCATCGCAGGGGCTCGGCGCCCTGACCTTCCCGTGGGGGCTCAGCGGCCTGCCCTGTGCCCTTCACAGGGACCCCGGGGGGGGGGGGAGGGCGGTACCCAGAGAGGCGCACGCTGGCCGGCACGGGCCGGGAGTGGGATGGGCTGGCTGTGTGGGTCTCATTTTGCTGGCTCGAAGAAACCTTGTCCTTTGTCCCCAGGTCCCAGGGGGTGTCTCTCTGGGGGTGGGGAGTGGCAGGGAGCCCCCTGGCCAGAGCAGCCCAGGGTGGGGGTGAGAGCACCAGATCGTGAGTCCCTGGCCCAGGCCTGTGGACAGAGACGACATTGTTGGGGTGGAGGCGGGGCTGCCTTGGCCCGGCCACTATTGACAAAGCTGCCAGCTGTGGCGGAGCCCAGTCGCCCGGGCCCTTGGCCCCCCTGGCCCCCCTCCCCCCCGTCCTGGGGCCAAGGCTCAACCGTCTCCCTCCCACTCAGGACAATGCCCCCCACAGCCGCCTTGTGCCCGTCACCAGTGCCCTGGGCCAGCTGAACTGAGGAGCTGTGCCTCCCTTGGCGCCACGCTGCCCAGGAGACCCCTCTGCTGCTCCCCTTCAAGGCGGTAAGTGCCTGGGTCCCCTGTCCACAGAGATGGTGCCGGCAGGGGGCGAGGCGAGGCAGGCAAAGTGGTCCAGAGGGGAGCCTGGGCGCGGGGCTCCGATGCACCGCGTCTCCACCCCTCACCCACATACCCCGGGCATGGCCGCCGATATCCCGGCTCTACAGGAAATGCCCCCGTCCCCAAGCCAGGCCTGACCTTCCTGTCTGTGTCCCTGAGATAAGGGGCTCGGAGGCCTTCCTCGGGGCTCTGCCTCCAGCCAGCACGCCTGCCAGGGCCCAGGCTCCCGTCTCTGCCACCAAGCCGCAGGGCACCAAGTGACAGTGGGCTGGCTCCTGGAGGGCACATACTGCCATTGCCCAGCTGTGCAGGACCCTGGCCCAACTTAGGACCTGCCCTCCGTCCCCTTCTCTGTGGCTCTGTGCCCAGGGGCTCTGCCTGCTGAGCTGGCTCTTCCTGTGCAGCTGTCGCCTGGTCACCTGGCAGCCGCCGCGACCCGACATTGCGGAGCAGGGGCTGGGACGCGGGGTGGATGTGCACAGCAGGGGCCCCCCGCAGGCCCATGGGAGATAGCTTTAGCGTGAGCTCCCAGTGGCTCCACATGCGTGGGGGTTGGGGGTGCCCTGGCCTGGCTTCGCCCCCCGAGTGCCCTCTCCCCAGCCAAGCTCACCCTTCTCTTTCTCTCACGCCTGCACGTCAGCACCACCAGTAGAGTATCATCTCTCAGTGCTTCCCCACCGCCTCCCCAAGTGCCCACTCCGGCTGGCTCCCGGGTGTCGCCCAGCCCCTGCTCTGACCCCCCTCACAGCCCCCCGTGACATGACCTGCTCTCCCTCTGCCCTGCCTCCATTGCCATCATTGGCACAGCCTGCAGTTCTCTGGAGGCCTCAGTTTCTCCCTGGCTGTCTCTCCTCTCCAGTACTCACTCCCTCTCCCCACTGGCAAGGGTCCCTCTTTTTCCTTTTAATGTTTATTTATTGTCACGAGAGAGCAAGAGCACAAGAGAAGGAGGGGCGGAGACAGAGGGACAGAGGATATGAAGCAGGCTCCAGGCTCTGAGCTAGCTGTCAGCCCAGAGCCCGACGCGGGGCTCGAACCCACGAACCCCGAGATCACGACCTGAGCTGAAGTTGGGCGCTCAACTGACTGAGCCCCCCAGGCGCCCCAGGTCCCTCTTTACAGCTGGCCCTGCCTGCCCAGGGCTTGTTTTCTCTGCATACCCTTGCTGTCCCCCACCTTGCATGGTGGCCGGGCTCCCCTTGCCCCCAGGCAGGATCCGGGCTCTTTGCCTGGATGGCAAGCACAGAGACTTCCACTAGCCTTTGTTCTATGTCCTTGCCGTCTGCCTTGTCTTCCCCGCCCCTTCCCCCTTGCCTGGCTGCCCTCCCTCTGCCTCCCCTCGAGTCTCCCCATCAGCACCTCCTGCTTCTCCCCTGCTCCACACTCCTCTCCTTTCATTTCCGTCCCTGCCCTACTGTCACTCAGCCCACCCTCTCTCCGTGTCGTGGATACCCCGTCTGCGCCTCTTTCTGTTCTCTCTCTCTCTCTGCCTCTTTTCTCCATGTCTCCCTCTGTTTCTTTCTCTGACTCCCTTTCTATCTGTGTCTCTTCTGGATTCTTCTCTT
This sequence comes from Hyaena hyaena, assembly GCF_003009895.1. Classification (NCBI taxonomy): domain Eukaryota; kingdom Metazoa; phylum Chordata; class Mammalia; order Carnivora; family Hyaenidae; genus Hyaena; species Hyaena hyaena. Next base: position 444,670 of record NW_024081437.1, read on the forward strand.
CCTCTGGCGCTCTCCCCACCCCTCTTCGTTGGCGTCTTTCGCTGGCCTGACACGTGCGGGCGCGGGGTGCGGAGGCTGGCGCTCTCCCCCCACCGGGCCTCGCTTGGCTCCACTCTCACCCCAGGTAGCTGTGATGCCTCCCCGGCCTCCCCTGGGGCCCCGGCTCCTGCTGCTGCTGCTGCTGTGCCCCCCGCTGCCTCCAAGCGAGGCCCACCGCTTCTCCGCACCCAACACCACCTTCAACCACTTGGCGCTGGCGCCTGGCCGTGGCACGCTCTACGTCGGTGCCGTGAACCGCCTCTTCCAGCTCGGCCCCGAGCTGCAGCTCGAGGCCGTGGCTGTCACCGGCCCTGTGTTCGACAGTCCCGACTGCGTGCCCTTCCGTGACCCGGCCGACTGCCCGCAGGCCCGGCTCACCGACAACGCCAACCAGCTGCTGCTGGTGAGCGGCCGGGCCCGGGAGCTGGTGGCCTGCGGGCAGGTGCGGCAGGGCGTGTGTGAGAAGCGGCGCCTCGACGACGTGGCCCAGGTGCTGTACCAGGCCGAGGACCCTGGCGACGGGCAGTTTGTGGCCGCCAACGCCCCGGGAGTGGCCACGGTGGGCCTGGTGGTGCCGACTCCAGGCCGGGACCTCCTGATGGTGGCCAGAGGCCTGGCGGGCAAGCTGTCGGGAGGGGTGCCGCCCCTGACCGTGCGCCACCTGGCCGGGCCGCAGCCCTTCTCCAGCGAGGGCCTGGGCCGCCTCGTGGTGGGCGACTTCTCAGACTACAACAACAGCTACGTGGCGGCCTTCGCCAACGCCCGCTCTGCCTACTTCGTCTTCCGCCGCCGTGGGGCGCGGGCGCAGGCCGAGTACCGCTCCTACGTGGCCCGGCTCTGTCTCGGGGACGCCTACCTCTACTCCTACGTGGAGGTGCCGCTCACCTGCCAGGGCCAGGGCCTCGTCCAGGCTGCCTTCCTCACCCCGACTGCCTTGCTGGGCGCGTTTGCCGCCGGCCCTGGAGGGGCACAGGCGGCCCTGTGCGCCTTTCCGCTGGCCGACTTGGACGGGAGCATGGAACAGGCCCGTCGCCTTTGCTACACGGCCGGTGGCCGGGGCCCCGGCGGCGCGGAGGAAGCCGCCGTGGAGTACGGAGTCACATCTCGCTGCGTCGCCCTGCCCCCCGTGAGTGCCCCTCTCACCGTGGGCTTTGTGTGCTGCCTGCCTGAGGCGGCCCCGTCTTTCCTGGCCTGCCTCTCTGTCCCTGGCCCTCGTCGTGTCTCTTGGTCCAAGGCAGGGACTGCCGCATGTAACCCTGGGCTCTGGGGAGCTGGATGCCGTCAGGTGACGGCCGGCTGGGTGTAGGATGTCAAGGAGGGACAGGCTCCTAGGTGCTCTTGGCCTGCTGCTCTTTGCCTTTGTTCCTCTGCTGTGCGAGCTTGTCCTGCCGAAGCTGGGCGCCCGCCCTCCGTCCCCCAGGGCTCCCCGGCCTAGCCCTCCAGCCGCGACTAGCTCTAGGCCCGGGGAGGGGGGCCGGGGGGCCACTTCCCGCCTCTTCCAGGAGTTGATTCTCCCCTCCCTGTCCACCCAGGACTCCCCGGAGTCATACCCCTGCGGCGACGAGCACACGCCCAGCCCCATTGCCGGTCGCCAGGCCCTAGAGGCCGGGCCTGTGCTGCAGCTCCCGCAGCCCATCAGTGCCGTCGCGGGCCTCCAGGCAGATGGGCACACGATAGCTTTCCTGGGGGACACCCAGGGGCAGCTGCATAAGGTGAGGCCCTGCCGAAGGAGGGGTTGCCCTGGCGCTGGGCCCCTGACGCGAGGCCTCCGCGCGGCCCTGCCGGGCCCGGCCTCACCGGCCTGACCGGGCGTGCCTGGGCCCCGCTTGGGGGCGGTACCTTCCACCTCTCGGGCTGCATCCTGCCGGCGGGTTGAAAGACCACGCCATACACTGAGGGCAGTGGCTGGGTGTCGCCTTCTGGGGCTCCTCTTGCGTGACTTAGCATGACAAACCGGGCAGCCCCAGTTTCTCCGGCTCATAGAGGAGCCAATGGTCGAGGTGGGCAGGATTGCCATGGGGATGGGATGGGCAGTGCCGGGTCCCCAGAGCCATCCCGGCCCCGGAGGTCTCTCAGAGGCAAACTCTCGCCTCCTTGCGACCTGCTTATGTCCCTGCAGCTGCCCTCCCGCCCCTGGCACCCCAGGCCGTTAGCCAGGGCGGCCGGGTGATGCTGGAAGGGGGAGGTGACACAGGCAGAGCAGCGTGCCCGTGGAGCCGCCCCACTTCCGTGCATGGCCCGGTCTCCCCGCTCTGGCTCTGTGGGAAAGGACGCTCCCTGGGAGCCCCAACCAACAGGAGAGCACGTGCCTTGTGGTCCCTCCAGGTCTTTCTCAACGGCTCCCAGGGCCAGGTGTACCACTCCCAGCAGGTGGGGCCTCCGGGCTCAGCCGTCAGCCCAGACCTGCTGGTGGACGGCAGCGGCAGCCACGTCTACGTCCTGACTGCCCAGCAGGTGCGGCTTGTCCCAGGGCAGGGAGGGCACACGCGGCCCAAGTCCCCGAACCCACCGCCGCCGTCCCTTGCCACCCGTGCAGGTGGACCGGGTGCCCGTGGCGGCCTGTTCCCAGTTCCCTGACTGTACCAGCTGCTTGCAGGCCCGGGACCCGTTGTGCGGCTGGTGCGTCCTCCAGGGCAGGTGAGCCCGGGCCGACGGGCGCTGTGTGCTGGAGGGCCCCCGGCGCCCTCCGTCCATCCCGCCCCATGCGGCCCCACCGGCTTGTTCCTCCTTTCCCAGCCCCACCCCCAGCCAAGCCTCTGCCGATGGTCACGAACCCTGTGGCAACCTTTCCTTCGGCAGCAGTGGCGGCCAAAGCCTGCCATTGACCGTGAAGCCCTGTCTGCTGTCCCCTTCCTCTCTTTTTTAATGTTCATACATATATTTTTTCAAACGTTGTGTTTATTTTTGAGAGAGAAGAGGAGAGAGAGAGAGAGAAAGTATGAGAGGGGTGGAAGAGGGAAGGGCAGGGAGACAGGGAGACACAGAATCTGAAACAGGCTCCAGGCTCTGAGCTGTCAGCAAAGAGCCCAACGCGAGGCTCGAACCCATGAACTGTGAGATCATGGCCTGAGCCGAAGTCGGACGCTCAAGCGACTGAGCCCCCCAGGCGCCCCTTCCTCTTGAGTGTAATCCCTTTCACTCCCCTGGGACCCATGGCGGACGAATGGGCCCCTGTCCCCCAGGTGTACCCGCAAGGGCCAATGCGGCCGGGCAGCCCAGGCCAACCAGTGGCTGTGGAGCTACGGGGCCAGCCACTGCCCGCACGTGCAGAGCTTGCTGCCGGCCCACCGCCCTCGACAGGAGCAGGGTCCGGTAAGCTGCCTGCTGCTACCTGCCGGCGGGGCTGTCCCTGGGCCTCGCCGGCCTCCCGTTCCGCTGCCTCTCCTCCCACCCCGCTCTGCCCGGGCTGTGTCTCCTTAGCAGAGAGCCCCCCCCCCGCCCCGCCTCCCCATCGAGAAGCCCCTGCCTGCTCTGTTTCCCTTGCATGCGTCCCAGGTCACCTTGTCTGTCCCTCGGCTGCCCACCCTGGCCATGGATGAATACTTCCATTGCGCCTTTGGGGACTACGACAGTTTGGCCCATGTGGAAGGGGCCCACGTAGCCTGCATCAGCCCTCCCCAAGACCAGCTGCCTCTTAACCCTCCGGGCACAGGTGAGGGGCCTCCCAGGGGAGGCGGCTGGGGGCTGGGGCAGGAGCTACAGCGGCCAGAGCCACATGCCCCGCCCTGCTCCCGCCGCCTCCCCAGACCACATCACCTTGCCCCTGGCTCTGATGTTCGAGGATGTGGCTGTGGCTGCCACCAACTTCTCCTTCTACGACTGCGGCGCCATCCAGGCCTTGGAGGTGGCTGCTCCGTGAGTGCCGGGCCTGGCTGCCGGGCAGGGGTGGTAACGCCCCGACGGAGCCCAGGCTGAGCAGCCCCCCTGCCCCTCCAGGTGCCGCGCCTGTGTAGGCAGTCTCTGGCGGTGCCATTGGTGCCCCCGGAGTGGCCGCTGCGTGTATGCGGAGCGCTGCCCAGAGGGCGAGGTGACCATCTACAGTGCCCAGGAGGTACGTGGGCCCAGCCCCCTGACCCACGCGATGCCCTGCCTGGGCCCCTCAACTGCCAAAGGGCTAGAGGGTCTCCTGTCCGCAGGTGGATGTCCAGGTGCGTGGCCCAGAGGCCTGTCCCCGGGTGGAGGGCCCAGCAGGTCCCCTCCTGGTGCCTGTCGGTTGGGAGAGCCGTTTGGCCCTGCGTGTGCGGAATCTTCAGCATTTTGGAGTGAGCAGGGGATGGGGGCGGGGCGGGGGGGGGGGTTGACCGTGTCCAGGGTCCTGACAGTGTCCCCTCCCAGACCTTGCCCGCCTCCTACCACTGCTGGCTGGAGCTGCCCGGAGAACTTAGAAGGCTGCCGGCCTCTCTGGAAGACATGGCTGGGGACGTGGGCCTCATCGACTGCCAGGCCCGGCAGGTGTGTGGCCGTCCCCCAGCCTCACCTGCCACCACACGCTTTCTGTAGCCCTGAGAGGCCCCCCACCAACCCCTTGTGCCGCAGACTGTTCCAGGCCACCAGTGGCCTCCTGTCACTCCCGAGGCAGCGGGAACGCAGCACCCACAGCCTCTGCCCCAGGCTCGAAGTCTCTGGGAGACACGGGCACAGAACAAAGGCACCCGTTCTGGGAGGAGGGTCCAGGAGGAGACAGGGGCCAGGGGTGTCCTGAGTCGGGCCCGGCCTGACCCCAACCTCCACCCACAGTTCTACCCCTCCATGGTCCGGCAGGAGCTCCCGGTGCCCATCTATGTCACCCGGGGCGAGGGGCAGCGGCTGGACAACACCCACACTCTTCATGGTGAGCTTGGGGGCGGCAAGGCGGGTGGCACAAGGCAAGCGGCAGAGGGGATGCGCCTCAGTGCACCGCCTGGCCTTCCCTAGTGACCCTGTACGACTGCGCCGTGGGCCACCCCGACTGCAGCCGCTGCCAGGCGGCCAACAGAAGCCTGGGCTGTCTGTGGTGCAGCCACGGGCGGCCCGGCTGTCGCTACGGCCCCCTCTGCCCCCCCGGGGCCGTGGAGCTGCTGTGTCCCACGCCCAGCATTGACGCAGTGAGCCCCCAGCCCCTCTGCCCCCCACCCACCGCCCCGTGGCCCACTCTCTCACCTCCTCCCCGTCCGCCCTGCCGTGCTTTCCACTCTCCTGACCTCACCCGGCTCAGACTGGCCACCGCTCAGGCCCCCGCTCAGGCCCCCGAGCCCTGGCGGCTCTGTCCTGCCTCAGGCTGGTCAGCGGGCTGGGCACCCCCACTGCAGGTGGGATGTGGGCTCGGGACACTCCATCGTCACCCTTCCCTGCTGCAGATCGAGCCCCTGACCGGGCCCCCCGAGGGCGGCTTGGCCCTCACCATCTGGGGCTCCAACCTGGGCCGGGATTTTGCTGAGGTCCAAGATGCCGTGAATGTGGCTGGCCAACCCTGCAGCCCTGAGCCCTCCCTCTACCGCACCTCTGCCCGGTGAGGCATCCTAGCTGCCCAGGACGGAGGGATGCCCTCAAAGAGCAGCTACCCAGAGAGAAGGGAGGCTTGTAGCCAAGGAATGTGGGCCCGGGCCAGATGCACCAAAGGGAGATGAGCCAGGGGAGGGAAGGAAAGGGGAGCTGGCAGGGAGAGGGTGGAGGGGGCAGCTTCTGGGCAGCAGCCGCCGACTGGCCCCCGGAACCTGCTGAGGGAGGGCCTGACCAGCCACTGGGCCGCTGCCCCCCAGGATTGTGTGTGTGACATCCCCTGCCCCCAACGGCACCACGGGGCCAATCCAAGTGGCCATTAAGAATCGGCCACCAGGCATCTCAACCCAACATTTCACCTACCAGGTCAGTGCCCACGCTTGGCTGGTCCCCACGCAGGGTGATAAGAGGGAGGGGCGGGGGGCATGGACGCCGAGGTGAGGCTTTCCAATTGACCTAGGAGGTAGCACGAAGGGCTGCCACACGGCCAGGAAGGGAGCCACGGATCTGACGTTCATTCAGGCCACTGAGTGGAGGACAGTGGTGGCATCTGTCCCAGCGGGAGGAGTGGCACTTTGGCAGCAAGCATGGCGAGCGGGTGGGCACAGCAGCCAGTCTGGGACCGGAGCTGCCCGCAGGCACAGCTGGGGAGTGAGGGAGGGCAGGGACGCCTCCAGGTGCTAGCTTGAGCCCCTGCCATCCGCGGGGGCTAATTCTGAAGCCACGAAGCCCAGGGTGGGTGCAGGGGGGAAGCCCAGGGCGGGTGCAGGGGGAGGCAGGGCCAGGTTAGTATCAGGAGTTCCTTGGCACCCGAAGGTGGGGATTGGATCCCAGGGTTTACAGCTCGGGGGGTGGGGGCCTGGGAGGTGTAAGCCATGGCAGAGGAGGGGCAGAGATGAAGGGAGCGGGGAAGAGCCCCCTCCGAGGGCAGGGCGGGTAGGAGGATCGCTGCAGGGTTCTGGAAGGAGGGTGTGGTCAGCGGTGGCCCAGGTGACAGAGCACAAGTGCCTGAGGAACCAGAGCCTTGGTAAGTGCCAGGCCAGGCCGCCATGGCTGTCCCAGCCTGCTCTGTCTCCCAGGACCCCATCCTACTGAGCCTGAGCCCCCAGTGGGGCCCCCAGGCAGGGGGCACCCAGCTCACTATCCACGGGCGGCACCTGCACACGGGAGGCAACGTCAGCGTGTTTGTGGGTGGACAACCCTGTCCCATGTGAGTGTCTCTCCTCCTGGCCCCGAGGTGGCTGCTGTCAGCTCGGGGCATTCCCTGTGGGCCTCACTGTCCCCTCGGGTACCGGGGGCACTGCACTCGGGGCTCCCTTATGCCCCCGTCAAACTCTAACAGAAACGGCCACTGTGCCCATCCCTAGTACCCTGGGCCCTCACTGAGGGAGGCGACGTGGGTCACTGGTGGGGTGGCCAGGCCCGGGCTAGAGCGCGAGATGCCAGACCCCTCCCCACCCTGCAGCCGGGAGCCGGTGTGTCCTGAGGCCATTGTGTGCGACACCATGTCCCAGGCCAGCCCGGGAGAAGCTGTGGTTCGGGTGGTGTTCGGCCACGCGCAGCGCATGCTGCCCACCAGCCCCTTCCACTACACTGCCAACCCCCAGCTTGTGTCGGCAGAGCCCAGCGTCAGCTTCCGGGGGTGAGGACCTAGTCGGCTCAGGGTAGCCTCCCGCACCTGGCTGGGGAGGCGGGGCGGGGCTGGGCCGGGCCGCCCCCCAGCCCCACCCCTGCTGACTGCCAACCTGGCACAGGGGCGGCCGGCTGATCCGAGTCAGGGGCACGGGCCTGGACGCGGTGCAGCAGCCCCTTCTGTCCGTGTGGCTGGAGGCCACGGCGGAGATGCAGGCCGCCGGGGCCCGGCCTCCGGCCCCAACCCCGAAGAGGAGCTGCGGGGCCCCCGCTCCAGCCCCCCAGGCTTGTCTGCAGCTTGAGGGAGGCTTGCTGCAGGTGAGGGCAGACGGTGGGGCCGGGGGACGGAGGACGGGGGCCGAGGGTCCACATCGCCCCCAGGGAGCGAGCAAGGAAGCCGCAGCTCACCCCACCTTGTCCCGGCCCGGCTGCCTGCCTCGTAGTGTTCCACCGTCTGTTCCGTCAACTCGTCCAGCCTCCTCCTGTGCCAGAGCCCCGCTGTGCCAGACGGGGCGCACCCGCAGCGCGTCTTCTTCAGCCTAGACAACGTGCATGTGGACTTCGCCAGCGCCAGTGGGGGCCAGGACTTCCTGTACCAGCCCAACCCCCGTCTGGCCCCCCTCAGCCGAGAGGAGCCCACCCGCCCGTACCGCCTCAAGCCAGGCAATGTCCTGGACGTGGAGGTGAGGGCTTGGGCCGGCCAGCTCTGTGCGGGCACTGCGCGCATAGGCTGGCTGACCTGGCTCGAGCCCCCTGCTGTGTCTCCCAGGGCCAGGGCCTCAACCTGGGGATCAGCAAGGAGGAGGTGCGCGTGCACATCGGTGACGGCGAGTGCCTGGTGAAGACCCTCACCCTCACCCACCTCTACTGCGAGCCGCCGGCCCAGGCGCCCCAGCCCGCCAACGGCTCCAGTACCCTGCCGCAGTTCGTGGTGAGGCGGGGTCCCGGGTGTAGAGGCGGCTGGGCGGGTGGAGCCCTGAACGCCCACACTCAGGAGCCCCATCCCTCCAGGTTCAGATGGGCAACGTGCGCCTGGCCTTGGGCTCCGTCCAGTACGAGACTGAGCCCATCCTGTCCGCCTTCCCCTTGGAGGCCCAAGTGGGCCTGGGCATGGGTGCGGCGGTTCTCATTGCCGCCATCCTCCTCCTCACCCTCATGTACAGGTGAGAGCCCCCCCCCAACCCTGGCACACACACCCCAGTGGCGAACTTCCTCCTTCACTGGCAGCTGGCCACCCTGGTTTGGTGGCCTCAGCTCTGGCAGACCGGGGCCCGCGACTAACACCTGGTCCCCCGGCTGCAGGCACAAGAGCAAGCAGGCCCTGCGGGACTACCAGAAGGTTCTCGTGCAGCTGGAGAACCTGGAGATTGGCGTGGGTGACCAGTGCCGCAAGGAGTTCACAGGTGGGGTCGGGGGCTGTGGGGAGTGGGGGCGGGGGGCAGAGCGTCCAGCTGGGCCTGAGCCCACACCCCGGTGGCTCCCGGCCTGCAGACCTGATGACCGAGATGACCGACCTCAGCAGCGACCTGGAGGCTAGCGGGATCCCCTTCCTGGACTACCACACCTATGCCGAGCGAGTCTTCTTCCCGGGGCACGGCGGCCGCCCGCTGCAGCCCGCACCCGAGGGGCCCGGGGAAGAGGGCCGCCGCGCCCCTGTGCGCCAGGGCCTGACGCAGCTCTCCAACCTGCTCAACAGCAAGATCTTCCTCCTCACGGTGAGAGCTACGTGGGTGGGCACGGAGCCCCAGGGGTGGCGGTGGCGGGGGGTGCACTGGGCACAGGCTGGGCTGGGCAGCAGGTGAGGGCACAGAGGTGGGAGACCACGCGGGGCTTCCCTGAGTGCCAGCCCTGCCCGCCACCGCAGCTCATCCACACCCTGGAGGAGCAGCCCAGCTTCTCCCAGCGGGACCGCTGCCACGTGGCCTCTCTGCTGTCCCTGGCGCTGCACGGCAAGTTGGAGTACCTGACCGACATCATGAGGACTCTGCTAAGTGACCTGGCCGCCCATTATGTGCACAAGAACCCCAAGCTCATGTTGCGCAGGTTGGCTCTGACCCCACCATGGTTCCCAGAGGCAGGGGCGGTGGCTCCCTGCTGAGCTGCCCGCCCCGCCCTGTCCTGGGGTGGGCAGGGCCAGGAGCCCCCAGGAGGCAGGTCAGGACAGAAGCCCACCCATAGGGAAGTAGATGGGCATCCTTCCCAGGGACCTGGGCATGGGGGCTGACAGGCGGAAGAGCTCCGCCTTCCCTCCTCTGCCTGCCTCAGCCCGGGGATGGGGTGGCCCCGCAGCACCCCCCTCTGACCTGGGGCCGGCCCCCTACAGGACAGAGACCATGGTAGAGAAGCTGCTTACCAACTGGCTGTCCATCTGTCTGTACGCCTTCCTGAAGGTGAGGGGCGCCCCGGACGACGCCTCCTCCCCTCGCTTCGTGCGCAGGCTGCTGCGCGTGTCCTCACTGACCTGGGCCCCGATTCTCCCGGGGCCTCGGGCTGCCAGGGGCCGGAAAGGGGGAAGGTGTGGGGCGGAGGCCTCGCCCTCGGAGCTGACACGGGCCCGTCCCGATGCTTGCAGGAGGTGGCTGGTGAGCCGCTGTACATGCTCCTCCGGGCCATCCAGTACCAGGTGGACAAGGGCCCCGTGGACGCTGTCACCGGCAAGGCAAAACGGACCCTGAACGACAGCCGCCTGCTTCGGGAGGATGTGGACTTCCGGCCCCTGACGCTGATGGTGTTGGTGGGCCCCAGGGCCGGCGGCGGGGCCGCGGGGAGCGGTGCGGTGCAGCGCGTGCCTGCCCGGGTGCTCGATACAGACACCATCACCCAGGTCAAAGAGAAGGTGTTGGACCAAGTCTACAAGGGCACCCCCTTCTCCCAAAGGCCCTCAGTGCATGCCCTAGACCTCGGTGAGAGAGCCCACCCGCCAGTCCCCGCATGGGCCTGTCCCCACCTGTAGATGCTCAGCCGTGCCTTGCTTCAAGTGGCAGACTTGGGGGACAGGCTGCAGGCTAATTGGCTTTCCTGCATGCCCCCAGAGTGGCGCTCGGGCCTTGCTGGTCATCTAACCCTGTCAGATGAGGACCTGACCTCAGTGATCCAGAACCACTGGAAGAGACTCAACACGCTACAGCACTACAAGGTACCAGGCGGGCAGGGGCTGGGGGGAGGCAGGCCCCCATCTCTGGACCAGCCAGGGAAGGAGTCTGGCCTCTGCTCACCTCCCCCCACCAGGTCCCAGATGGAGCTACAGTGACGCTCATCCCCCAGCTGCACAACGGAGGCGCCATCTCCCAGAGCCTGGCCCAGAGCTGCCCCCCGGGGGAGAGTGAGTCCTGCGGCCCACATGTGCCCATCTGCCACCACCGCCCCTCCCAGAGCTCGAAGCGGGCGGGCAGCAGTCCTGGGCTTGCCGTCTACCTGGCCTGGGTATCCCCCACGCCTCGCCAGTGGGCAAGCCAAAGCTCTAGGCGAGGCCAAGGACCTGGGGCCGACGAGGGCGACGGCTTGTCCGGGTTGAGGAGCTCTGGGAGCCCGGGATGTTGGGCTGAGCGAGCTCCTCGGCTGCCACCCTCTCTGCCTCTCTTTTCCCCTGCTCTTCCCGGCGTCCGCCACCCTGCCCCACCTGGACAGGGGCAGAGGACTGAGGCCGGGCTTCTGCACCCCCAGACACGCCCATGCTGGAGGATGGTGAGGAGGGCGGGGTCCATCTCTGGCACCTGGTGAAAGCCACCGAAGAGCCAGAAGGGGCCAAGGCCCGGCGCAGCAGCCTGAGGGAGCGAGAACGGGAGCGGGCGCGGGCCAAGGCAATTCCAGAAATCTACCTCACCCGCCTGCTCTCCATGAAGGTTGGTGTGGCTGGGGAGCTGGCCCCAGGGGAGCCAGGGCCTTGGCTGGGAAGGCACACAGAGGGGGCCCCCCACCTGAGCTGTGGAGAGAGTGTGGTCCCGAGAGGTACAGACAGGGCCCTACCCACGGATGGAGCATGGCGCTGGCCCCCCTCCACGGCCCCTCCCACACCTTCCAGGGCACGCTGCAGAAGTTTGTGGATGACGCCTTCCAGGCCGTCCTCAGTGTGAACAGACCCGTGCCCATTGCCGTCAAGTACCTGTTCGACTTCCTGGACGAACTGGCAGAGAAGCATGGCATTGAGGACCCAGAAACCTTGCACATCTGGAAGACTAACAGGTATCTCACCCACTGTCCCCTGCCCCCATGCAGATGAGATATGGAATTCCAGAGGGATAAGGGCATGGCCCAGGGTGGGGGCCACAGGGCCAGGACAGGAGCCCCCAAGCGTGGTGTCATCCACCCTGGATTTCCGGCCGCCCCCAAAACGGACTCGCAAGTCAGCTCCCTGCGGAACTCGGGTCCGAGGCCCAGGCTGACGATGCCCGCGGCTGGCCCGTGTCCCCAGCCTGTTGCTGCGGTTCTGGGTGAACACCCTGAAGAACCCACAGCTCATCTTTGATGTGCGAGTGTCAGACAACGTGGACGCCATCCTGGCCGTCATCGCCCAAACCTTCATTGACTCCTGCACTATCTCTGAGCATAAAGTGGGCCGGGTAAGGGCGGAGCCAGCCGCTGCAGCTGCCAGAGGGGCGCTGAGGAAAGGCTTAGGGCGGAGGCCTCGGAGGCTCGGTACCCAGCCCTGAGCGGGGCTGGGGTGGCGGTGGCGCCTAACGGGGGCCAGGAGGTGGGAAGTAGAGGGCACCGGTGGTGCATTCCGGGTGACAGGGCCGGAGCTCCCCCACCTCCCTGCTCAGGCCCACCCCTACCCGGAGCAGGACTCCCCTGTGAACAAACTGCTGTACGCCCGAGAGATCCCTCGCTACAAGCAGATGGTGGAGAGGTAGGTGTCTCGGGCCATTGGGGGAGGGGGGTGGGGGTCGCCTGCACCTAACCGTGTCCCCCACTGCCAGATACTACGCGGACATCCGCCAGAGCTCCCCCGCCAGCTATCAGGAGATGAACTCGGCTCTGGCCGAGCTCTCCGGGGTGAGGCACGGCCCTGGGGGGGCGGGGAGGGGAACACACCCCTCCACGTTTGGGTGGGGGTGGGGTGGAGGGGGGAGGTTTGCAGTTTAAGGTCCAGACTGGGGCTCACCCCTCCATGTGCTACCCCCAGAACTACACGTCGGCTCCTCACTGCCTGGAAGCTTTGCAAGAGCTGTACAACCATATCCACAGGTATTATGACCAGGTGAGGCCCTCGGGGCTCCGGGGGGGGAGGGGCACATCTCCAGGGCCCAGAGGGAGGCCCCAGGATCCTCCCTGCAGATGGAAGGAGGTGCCAATCTGGGTGGTGGGGGGAGGGCCCAGGTTAGGGAAGGAGTGTGGCTTCTGTCCCGATCCTTCGGGGAGGCTGGGGGCAGCCCCTGCTGGACCCGCAGGCTGCTGCTGACATGGACACAGGACTGAGTGGCCCTGAGTGATGGGCAGAGGGTGGAGGCCTCAGGCACGACACCCTCCTCTACCCTGGCAGATCATCGGTGCCCTGGAGGAGGACCCCGTGGGCCAGAAGATGCAGCTGGCCTGCCGCCTGCAGCAGGTAGCAGCCCTGGTGGAGAACAAGGTGACGGACCTGTGAGCTGGTCACCTGCGGGCCACCGGCCTGGAGAGGAGCAAGCAGCACGTCCTGCCACCACCTGCCACTGCAGTGCCTTAGGACCCCTGGATGCCACCAGCAAATGAGGAGGGGCTGGCCGGACATGGAAGGGGGCCGTGCCCGCCAGGGAGCTCCCTGCCGCCTCTCCCACAGCCCACCCTTCCTTCCCCTACCTGGGCTTCTTTCTAATTTATCGTAATCCTTACCTCTTCCCCCCCCCACCCCGCCTTCCCCCACTATATTTATTTGCTTGCTGCAGAATCACATCTGGAAATAAAAATAGAAATACATCTTTTTAGAAAAAGCCTAATCCCCAGCCCATCCCTGTGAGAGTCTACTCAGTGCTTCTTCCCTTCTTGGCCCTCCCCTTGGCCCCATGACTGTGACTTCTGCGCAAGGAAACGAGGGGCCATCAGGCACCCCCGGGCCTTGCTCTCTTCTGTCCCCTCACCTCCCTTGGCCACCCCACCCCCACCTATGGCCACCCCGCCCTACCAGTTCTTTCTTGGCCCGGGGGACAACAGGACCAAGCATCTCCCATCTTGGGCTGACCACAGTCACCGCTGAGCCCCGGCTGCTTCTTTCTGTCTCCCCGACAGTCCCCAGCTGGCCTCCCAGCTCCACACTTGCCCCCTCCGTTCCCTCCTGGGAGCAGCCAGAGTGATGTTTCTAAAGAGCACAAGTGCCCGTCAGCCTCTGCGAGAATCTCACACTAATGCCCACAGGCTCCGTTAGGACCCTTGGCCGCCCAAGGCCTCCCTGCCCCCACCCCCAACCACTCTGTGGCAAGAGCCCCCCCTCCCCCCGGCTCTCCCACTGCAGGCCTCACCCCAGCCAGGCTCTGCACCACCCTGGAAGCTTACCCACCCATCCCTTGCTGGGCAACCGACTCTTCCTGGTCCCTTGGATGCAGCCCCAAGGTCACAGGCTCCAGAGGGCTCTGCCTGACCTGGAGGTCCCTCTGTCACCAGCCTGTTAGAACTGGGGACTTGTTTGAGTCCCACTGGAGGAAGACTCCTGAGGGCAGGGCCAGGGTGGCTGGGTCCCTGTGCCTCCCACGTGGGCACGTGGCGCATGCCGGTGGACACAGCGAGCAAGGCAGGCCTGGCCGGGCCTGGAGGAGCTGGGAGACCACACGGTGTCAGTGCTGGGGTCTTCAGTGGGCGGGCTCCCAGGCTTTGACACTGTCCCAACACCTCTGGGGGGAGGAACCAGGTGGCTTCAGCTCATGCCCCTGCCTCAGTCATCCAGGACCCCCAGCGACCCCACACTCAGGGAGATGAGCCACAGGAAAAGTGGGAACCCCACTGAGAGTGGGCAGGGAACAGGGCACCCATGGGAATGGGAAGGGCCACCTTTTCGAAGGCTACCAACGGCCAAGCAGGAAGCCAGAGAACGTTCCAAAAGTGTCATGGTGCCCTAGGGTACGCGGGGTGTGTGATAGTGCTCGACCTGAGAACTGGGCTGTCCTGTCCACTGCCCCCTCAGCTGGCTTCAGCCCTGGAGTGCAGGGACTCAGCCTGGGAAGTAGGTTGCTGCCAGTCCTCACTCAGTGGGCCCCCTCGGCCACCCGTGGGGCCGGGCGGGGGGGGGGGGGCGGCGGTCCTGGGGGCCAGGCTTTCCCTGGCGGCCCGTGGCCCGCACCGCCTCCTCCCGCCGCATACCTTGCC
>NW_024081437.1:459662-464610 GCF_003009895.1 Hyaena hyaena
CCCCCCCCCCCCCCCGCAAGGAAGGCGGCACTGCCCACCGTGCTCTATGGGCTCCTTCCCCAGGCGGCTACTACCCCGTGAAGATTGGCGACCTGTTCAATGGGCGGTACCATGTGGTGCGCAAGCTGGGCTGGGGCCACTTCTCCACCGTCTGGCTCTGCTGGGATATCCAGTAAGTGCCCCCTCCGCTCACCCCCCAGGGCCCAGTGGCAGCTGGGAGCCTACCCCTGGGCTTGGTTGGGGCCACCAGACTGCCCCCACGGGACTAGCCGGGCCGGCAGCCGACGCAGGGCTTGGTGTTGCAGGCGCAAGCGCTTCGTGGCCCTGAAAGTGGTGAAGAGCGCGGGGCATTACACGGAGACCGCCGTGGATGAGATCAAGCTCCTGAAATGTGTGAGGCGCCACCCTCCGCACTCCCAGCTCCCAGGCAGGGCGGAGTTCCCAGAGGGGCAGGCTCCAGCTGGCTCTGCCTGGGAGCGCCTGCAGGAGCAGGCCAGGGCGATACGAGGAGGAGGCCGGTGGTGCGCGGGGGGCGCAGAAGGGACCAGCTGGCGAGGGACAGGTTGGAGCCGTTCGTGGTCCCTTTGCTCCAGGTCCGAGACAGTGACCCCAGTGACCCCAAAAGAGAGACCATTGTCCAGCTCATTGATGACTTCAGGATCTCAGGGGTCAACGGAGTCCGTATCCTTTGTAGGATGAGCAGAGCAGTGTGGCGGCAGCAGTGCCGCCCCCACCATCCCAGCTACCAGGGCCTCGGTTTACCGATCTGCACAATGGGGGCTTATCCCTTCGAGTGATGCTAGTCTACAAAACAGCCCCACCGCTTTTGAGGGTTGTCTTTATGTGGGGGTGAGTGGATGACCAGGCTGACAGCAGTTATTCACGGGCATTGCCAAGTTACCCCCAAACGGCAGGGGCCACCTGTGTGGCAGTGCCTTCCACTTGGGAGCTTCTCCCGAGGTCTTGGGCGCACTTGGGCCTGGGACTGGGGCTGGCCTGAGAGGCCTCTGTGTCTGCTCCTCAAGTGCCCTCTCCCTGGGGTGAGCGCAGAAGGTACCTCCCCAGTGGCACACCTGAGAGTGACAGGAACACTCTAATCACACCGGGAAGGTGGGGACTCTGCACTGCCAGACCCTGTTGCTCCCCAGCCCCGGCTGCGGGCGGGCAGGGCCAGTGCCTCCCGCTGTGGGCCTACTGGCCACCCTTCACTCCCAGCCCCAGATGTGTGCATGGTGCTGGAAGTCCTGGGCCACCAGCTCCTCAAGTGGATCATCAAGTCCAACTACCAGGGCCTGCCCGTGCCCTGCGTCAAGAGCATCGTGAGGCAGGTGAGCATCACGTGCTCTAAGAGCGTGGCGGGGTGGCCGGGGCAGGGCTGGTAAAGTTCTGGAGTGCCTCTCCCCAGGTGCTGCATGGCCTGGACTACCTCCACACCAAGTGCAAGATCATCCACACAGACATCAAGCCCGAGAACATCCTGCTGTGTGTGGGTGATGCCTACATCAGGCGCCTGGCCACGGAGGCCACAGAGTGGCAGCAGTCAGGGGCACCGCCCCCATCCCGTTCCACAGGTACCACCACCAGCGTGCAAGGGCCCAGGGTGGGGCCTGTGGGCCTCAGCCCCTGCCTGAGTCTTTCTTCCTCTCTCTCCCCCAATGCCCTGCCCCCCTAGTCAGCACCGCCCCACAGGAGGTCTCGGTAAGTTGGGGTGGCCCCCTTTTCCCGGGCCTCATCTCCCCAGAGCTCCCTCCCTCCTTGGCCTCTTTGGTCCCACACCCTCCCCACATCCCTGCCCTCCCCAGGGATGAGGGTGGTACACAAGGTGGGTCACATCATGCCCTTGGTGGTCGCTTGGTTTGCTACTGCCTCAGTGGAAGGACACTGCGTCCAGGGCCAGGAGGGGCCCAAGCTGTCCCCCAGGGGAGGCGGGCTCTCGCCTAGGCGAAGGCCCATCAGCTCCCCTCTCCCCCAAAACTCGAGCTTCGCGCAGGGAAGGGCTGGTGCCAAGCAGTGGGCCGGAGCGAGGTGGCACGCGCTTATGTCCACGGTGGCTCTAGGGCCCAGAGGCCTCGTCTTCCACGAGGCATGCAGGCCACGGGCAGAGGCGTGGGCGATCAGGGGCTGGGCGACAGGAGCCCTGGGGTGACCCCGGCTCTGCTGGCAGACCGGTAAGCTGTCGAAAAACAAGAGGAAGAAGATGCGGCGCAAGCGGAAGCTGCAGAAGCGGCTGCTGGAGGAGCGGCTGCGAGACCTGCAGAGGCTGGAGGCCATGGAGGCGGTGGCCCAGACCGAGGGTGAGGGGCCCAGACCGAGGGTGAGGGGCCGCGGCGCGCACCCGGCAGGCGCAGGCCTCCGGGGTGTCCGCTCACAGCCCGCCCCTGCCCGTCTCCCCAGATGCTGGCTCGAGGCTCGAGGGGGGCAGCGGCTCCACGTCCTCGTCCGGGTGCCACCCCGGGGGCGGGGCCGGAGCCGGCCCCTCCTCCGCCTCCTCCTCCCCAGCCGCCGGGGGCGAGCGCAGCCTCAGCCCGGGCTCCCAGACCTCCGGCTTCTCGGGCTCCCTTTTCTCTCCCGCCTCGTGCTCCATCCTCTCAGGCTCCTCCAACCAGCGGGAGACGGGGGGCCTCCTGTCACCCAGCAGTAAGTGGGGCCCGGCCTGCGGGTGGGCTTGCTGGGTGGCTTGGACAGGCGGCAGGCCGGCGAGCGGGGCTGGGCAGGTGGGGCCCAAGGGGCCCCGCCGGCGCAGCCTCTCCCTTCTCTTCCTTCTCCAGCACCGTTTGGTGCCTCGAACCTCCTGGTGAACCCCCTAGAGCCCCAAAATGCAGACAAGATCAAGATCAAGATCGCAGACCTGGGCAACGCCTGCTGGGTGGTATGAGCAGCCCAGAGAGCAGAGCTGGGCACCCGGCTGCGAGGGCAGGGGCACAGGCAGGGCTCCTGCGAGCCCCACGGGGCCCGAACTGCCACTCGACCAGACCCTGGGGTCTGCCTCGAGACACAGAGCCACGACTGAGCCCAGACCAGCGTCCGTCCCATCCAGTCACCAAAACTGGACCCATTGCAAGGGGCGGGGGACCACTGGGAAGCGGCCAGTCCCTCTCAGGACCTCTGGGGATCCTGAGGCTCAGAGGGAGCCCCACTGAGCTCCTTGGTTGTTCGACCCAGAGGTGGGAGATGGTGGGGGCCACTGGGGGCGGGCCAGCCGTGGCCCCGGCTCCTCCCCAGGGCTCCCCTTGCCCCCAGCACAAGCACTTTACCGAGGACATCCAGACACGCCAGTACCGGGCCGTGGAAGTACTCATCGGGGCCGAGTATGGGCCCCCCGCCGACATCTGGAGCACAGCATGCATGGTATGCCTCCCGCTGCCGTGGCCCAGCCGCCCCCCACAGCCCCCGCAGCTGGCGGCCTCACTTGCCCCCCGTTTTAGGCCTTCGAGCTGGCCACCGGAGACTACCTATTCGAACCTCACTCCGGAGAAGACTACAGTCGTGACGAGGGTAGGGGGAGGCTGGCCCTGGGCTCGGGCTGGGGGCCTCCCGGCCGCCCGGCCGCCGCCCAGCCACCACCCGGCCTCCTCTCTGTCCACAGACCACATCGCCCACATCGTGGAGCTTTTGGGAGACATCCCCCCAGCCTTTGCCCTCTCGGGCCGCTATTCCCGGGAGTTCTTCAACCGGAGAGGTAGGGCCGGGCAGGCTCGGGCCACCTGGGCGTAGTGTGTGGCGCAGGGAGCACAGGCTCCAAAACAGGGGGAGCGCTGGGTCCAGAGGCCCCCTTGCCGGCAGCGCCTAACCTCAAGCCTGCCGGCCTGCCCCCAGGAGAGCTGCGGCACATCCACAACCTCAAGCACTGGGGCCTGTACGAGGTGCTCATGGAGAAGTACGAGTGGCCCCTGGAGCAGGCCACGCAGTTCAGCGCCTTCCTGCTGCCCATGATGGAGTATATCCCCGAGAAGCGGGCCAGCGCGGCCGACTGCCTCCGGCACCCCTGGCTCAACCCTTAGGCCCCACGGGCACTTTGTGCAGCTTGAGGCGTGCCTGTCCCCCGCCCTCCCCCCCCGCCCCCCGCCCGCCCCCAGTGCCTTCAGGGAAAGCTGGACGGCTCCTGTCCCCGTGAGCCACCCTTCAGGGTGAGCTGCCTTCCCCCACCCTGCTGTGCGCGAGCTCTCTCGGTGGGGCAGAGAGGCTGGAGCCAGGCCCGCCATTCAGCATTTGTTCTGTCCCCAGCCCTCACTGAGGGCCTCGGATGGGAAGTGTGCGCATTTTTCTTTTCTTAATAAAGTGTGAACTGAAACGCCAGTGTCCTGAAGGGACAGAAGCACGGCAGCCAAGATCGGGCCAGAAGCTGATTTACTCTGGGTCTGCCCACCAAGCTGGCTGAGGGGCTGGGAGCGGGAAGGGGGAGCGAGCTAAGGGAGGCCCAGGGACAACCTAGGCCTCCACAGCCCGGCCATTGATGATGCGGATGTGGCGGATGATGTCCTGGATGGCTTCCGATGTAGTGCCTTGGCCCCCGATGTCTGGGGTGTGCATCTGCGGGACACGGGCGAACCTGAGCACACGTCTGGGCTCCGCCGCCACCTGACCCCTACCCTGTGCCGCCCACCATCTCTCATGGCTTGCAGGGGTCAGACCCGCCAGCGGGAGGGCGGTGGTACCAGCTAAGTCCAAGAGAGTCCTACCGTAGCTGGTAATGCCCTCCCCTGGGGGACAGCAGGAAGTGCCAGGTCATCACCTCTGGCCCCTCAGGTGGCATGCCAGCTCAACCCCCACCGGGGGAAGGGGCTGGGGTAAGGCAGGGGAGGGGAGAAGAAGAGCCTCACGTTTTCGTTGTCCATGGACGCCAACACAGCCTTACGGATGGAGGCGGCATAGGAGTGGAGCCTAAGGAGGGAGGGAGGGCAGCTTTCAGTGCTCGGGGCTTGGGGCGGGGGGGGGGGGGGGGGGGGGG
>NW_024081437.1:465609-542158 GCF_003009895.1 Hyaena hyaena
AGCCCCACGTCGGGCTCTGTGCTGACTGCCAGCTCAGAGCCTGGAGCCTGTTTCAGTCTGTGCCTCCCTCTCTCTCTGACCCTCCCCTGCTCACGCTGTCTCTCTCTCTCCTAGAAATAAATAAAAATATTTAAAAAAATAAAAAATAAAAAAAAAATAAAAATGGTTTCACTCTGGGGGCACCTGGGTGGCTCAGTCGGTGAAGTGCCCAACTTCAGCTCAAGTCATAAGCACACTGTTCACGGGTTTGAGTCCCGCATCGGGCTCTGAGCTGTCAGCACAGCTGGGGGCTTCGGATTCTGTGTCTCCCTCTCTCTTTGCCCCTCCCCTGCTCACGGACGGTCTCTCTCTCTTTGTCAAAAATAAACATTAATAAAGTTTCTTTTAATGGTTTCAGTGTTATGCAAATTTTACCTCATTTAAAAAAAAGACTTAAAAATAGAAGCTAACAAATAGATCAACAAAACGTGGTGCCTGTACGATAAAATATTATTCAGCCATAATAAGGAACATTGTTGGGCCATATAGCCATGGTACAGCATGGATAAGCCTTCAAAATACTACATTGGTGGGGTGCATGGGGGGCTCAGTGGGTGGGGCATCCACTCTTGATTTCAGCTCAGGTCATGGTCCTAGGGTCGTGTGATCGAGCCTCACATAGGGCTCCACACTGAGCATAAGAACGGCTTAGGATTCTCTCTCTCCCTCTGCCCTTCTCCCCTGCTCACACGCTCTTTCTCTAAAATTAAGGAAAACAAAACACTACGCTAAGAGAAAGAAGCCAACCCTAGGCGGCCACACAGTGTGTGACTCTGTGTAGGAGACTGCCAGAAAAGGCAAAGCCGGAGGGACAGAAAGCAGATGAGTGGTGGCCAGGGGTTGGCAGTGGCAGCCAACAAGCACAGGGTTTCTCCCACCTTTCTTTTAAAGATTATTTACTTATTTTGAGACAGAGGGTGCAAGTGGGGGAAGAGCAAAGAGAGAGGGAGGAGGAAACAGAAAAATCCCAAGCAGCCTCCACGCTGTTAGCACGGAGCCCGATGTAGGGCTCGAACTCAGAAACTGTGAGATCACGACCTGAGCAGAAATCAAGAGTCCGTCGCTCAACCAACTGAGCCACCAGGGGCCCCGAATACTGCAGGGACGACAACATCCAGGGAGAAGGCGGTGGCGACGGCCGCACCGTATCATACGCTTTCGGCAAAGTGGACGGGACGCGAGCTCTAGAGCACGGAAGGGCCAACGGCCCCAGAAACTCACCGTCTCAAACACGGCGTACACATGGCCGTAGTTGGCGCCAGCCACGAGGCCAGGGCCCCCGACCAGTCCCGCGCAGACGTTGTTGACGATGTTCCCGTAGAGATTGGGCATCACCATGACATCAAACTGCTGGGGCCGGGACACCAGCTGCAGGGCAAGGGTGGACAGACAGAAGAGCCTGAGTGCACAGGAAGCCCCTTGTGCCCGAGGCAGACCGCCCTGGAACCCGGCAGGCCACCTACCTGCATGGTGGTGTTGTCCACAATCATGTTCTCAAAGGTGATCTGGGGATAGCGGGCCGCCACCTCCTTGCAGCACTGGAGGAAGAGCCCGTCGCCTAGTTTCCTAGGAGGGGGGCGCAAGACACCAGCTTGGCCACTACGACAGTCAGCTGGAGGGACGGGGTGCACAGATGGCCAGAGAAGCTGCGTTCTAACTCTGACCAGTCCCCCGCCTGGACGATGGGCACAATCCCGCTCTACCCGCCCAGCGTGTGCACTGTGGTGAGGCTGCGGCCGGGAAAGGGGCAAAGGGCACGCCCCGGAGCACGGCCCCTCGGGCAGTGGCCGGGGTCCGGGGCCCCAAGTCCCTAACAGCAGGGCCGCGGAGGCCGTTCAGCTCAGCAGTCTCACAGCTGCCTACGGAACGGAACGGGCAGGAGCACAGTAGGGGTGGGACGTACATGATGTTGGCCTTGTGCACAGCTGTCACTTTCTTGCGCCCACTCTCCTGGGCCAGCTTGAAGGCGTATTCGGCAATGCGCAGGGACTTGGCTTTGGTGATGATCTTCAGGCTCTCCACCACTCCGGCCACACTCTGGGACAGAGACGGGGAGAAGAGGCCGTCTGGCACAAGCTTCTCCTTGGGCCTGGCCAGGCTTGTCCCCAGCCCCCACCTCCCGAGGACAGGGGACGGGCCCGGGCCCCACCCACCTCGTGCTCTAGGCTGCTGTACTCGCCCTCTGTGTTTTCCCGGACAATGAGGATATCTATGTCCCTGTGCCGGGTCACCACTCCTGGCAGGCTCTTACAGTGGATGACATTGGCATAGAGGTCCAGGCTGGTACTGGGAACGCAGAGAGAAGAGCAGCCGGTCAGTGCCACAGCTGTCTGCTGGCACACTCCACCCCTGCCGAGCCCCCAGCCTCTGCACTTGGCTCTCACCGAAGGATGTTGTTTCGGGATTTGTGGGACGGTGGCAGGTTATGGTTTGTTTCGATATTACCTGCCAGACAGAACAAAGACAGGCTGGAGAGGGGCCATGGGCTCAGTGACGCCACCATATTCCCCACCCTGAGTGAGGGAACGCGTGCCGAAGGCAGCATCGACCAGAGGAGGTGGCTCTCACCAGCAGATGTACTTCATGGAGCGCGAGGGTGGAGTTGCTGATGTTAAGCCCTGTGAGGGCAGGGGTGTGTGCGTGTGTGCGGTTCACTGATGGGTTCCAAGGGCCTAGAGCGGCCCTGGCATATAGCAGGCACTTGATAAATACTTACTTAGTGAATGAACAAATGAATGAACAAGGGTTGGCAGCTAGCAAAGAGATCTTGCCAGACCCCGGGCAGGAAATGGCAAGATCAGGGTTTGGCTGGAGAGAAAGTGACCGATCCTGCTCACTAATGGGCTGGCTAGCCAGGCTGGCGCCAGCAACATGACCTTGGCCAGCGTCGCCGTTAGGCCCCGCATCGAGGCGCCACATGAGCCCCGGTTCAGGGGCAGGTGGGGGCTGCCTGGAAAAGACTCTGGTTTGGCCTGGGGCAGACCCACGGCAAAAAGAACAGGAGTAGCAGGGCACCAGCAGCACCCAGGAAAAGGCAGCCAGAGGGTCCCCAGCAGAGCAGGCTTTCGTCAGGGCCCGCTAGGCCTGCCCCGAGCCCCGCCCTGCCTACACTGCCTTCGCCCACAATGTCTTAGGCCCCCTTCAGTTGCCATGGTGGCCCCTCTGCTTGACTGCCAGGGGCTGGGGCTCTCTCTGCCCGGCTTCATCTTGGCTCACACAGAGCAGGTGATGAGCTATACTTTACAAAGTGAGTAATACAAGCAGTTTAAGAACGTGTACCAAACCAAGGCAAACTGAGAACGGGCTAGAATTCCTGTCTGTAACATCCAGAGCCGGGCCAGCTGGAGGCAAGGCGGCAGGCGGAGGGTTAGAACTGCATCCCTGTGACATGTGGTTTGTGAAAAAAGACTCAGAGTCAAAGCTGACCCCAGCAGAGAGGGCTGCCCCAGGAGAGAAGGGCGTGGTCCGAGGAAGCCCTTTACTGAACAGGCACTTGTACAGCCTAGTGCCACCAAGCTCCCAGACGGACCCCAGAAGCTTCTGTCCACTCTCCAAGCACAAGGGTCCTCCCTGGCCAGAAAATCCCTAAAGTCAGAGTCGTGCAGCCCCAGCAACAAGTGTGTGTCAGCTTGGAAACGAAAGGGATTGTGCACAGTGCCCCATCCTGGCCCCCACGCTCACCCTTCAAGGCCACACGGTTCCGACGGATGGCCATGATGGCATTGCGGATGTCCTCTTCGTCAGCGTTGGAGCTCACGTGCACCTCTTCAAAGTCCACTGGCACACATGCATGCCTGGGGCAGAACTGGGTCAAGGTGGCGGGCCCTGGACCTTCTCATGCCTCTTCTAGGAAGCCTGCCCAGACCACTGGGTGCAGAGGCCTCCCCACCGCCACTGCCCACCCTGACCTGGCTCTGGCTGAAAGGAGACTGGGCCCGCCTGCACCACCTGATAGGGACATGCTTTAACCCTACGGTAGTTAGCGTGACCACTGTGCCACCTGCCCCGCGCCCAGGCCAGCCTGGGGGGATCACAGGCACTGGGACAAAAGGCCTGGGCTTTCAGCCCTCCTGCCACTGCCTCACGGGGCGCTTGGGCAGAGCCCTGGCCAGTGGGCTTCTGGGCTCACGATCCCTCTTGGCACAGTTCTGAAGCCCCCCCACCCCAGGGTAAACCGTCCCCTAGGGGCACGGGTCAAGGGGAAGAAGGCCCAGGAGCCGTGTACCTGAACACAGACTTGACGTGTAACATGAGCTCTGGCCCGATGCCATCCCCCGGGATCATGGTCACTGTGTGCCGCCCACCATACTTAGCCGATGGAGGCTGGAAAGACGGAAAGGTGATGGTGGGCCCGGTGGGCCAGTCAGTCATGAGGTTCCAGCTCTGGGTACCTGACCCCCTACCCCAGCCCAGGCCAGCCAAGCTAATCACGGGGGGGCCCCTGCGTCAGGATGGTGGCAGAAACAGTCCCCACCCCCCGCCTGGACTCGGCTCAATCCCACAGCATCTAAAAGCCCCAAAACTCAACAGGCAGATGAGAAGAATACTCACAATTGTTTGTTGCTAGAGTGGGAACAGGAAGGAAGAAGACACGAATCAGCCAGGCTTGGAGGAACAAGGCTGTGCCCCAGGAACGGGGCCTTTTCCCTGGGGGTGCTGTGCAGTGGGCTTCGGGTAAGGAGGGGGGGACCTCCAGGCCATGCCTCAGAGACGAGGACCTGGAGGGCCTGGGAACAAACAGGCAGGCACAGCACACATACGTGCACACACACATACACGTCTCTGGACGCACAGACAGGTGCGTGCACATGTAAACACAAGCATACACATGTGTGTGTGTGCGCGTGTGCGCACACACGCACGCACGTATACACTCCGGCAGGTACTTACTGAGAAGCTCCTCCAGGAGGCCTCATGGGCACCTAGAACCTGGCAAAGAGAACGCAGATGCCAGTGGTTGTCATCCAGCCCAGAAAGTCAATTCGGTAAAGGCCAGGGGAACTCTTGGCAGGGAAGAGGAACCATCCCCACCATGCCCAGCCAGGTCCCATGCATCATCCCCCCACCTCACCCCTGCACCATCACGTGGTGGACAGCATGCAGTACGTGCCCAGACAAATGGCTCCAAAGCCTCCATCCGTTTCCCCGGGACCAGCCAGTCAAAGCATCGTAGAGGGTCACAGCGACCCTCTAAGCTTCTGCCAAATCCATAATCAGTTACTTAAGTCATGTTTCTCTCTTTTGTTATTCCTGATTCTTTACTGGCCAATAATCAGTCCTGCTCAGGGGTGTTTGCTGTCTGTGACACGGGAAAGTTGGCACACTGCCCGTGGCACAATCGGGAACTCGTTTTCACAAACCAGAGGGCTGCCACAACAATCATTTCCTCATTTCTAAAATCTGTTTTTCCTTACAGGGCACCTGGGGGGCTCAGTCGGTTGAGCATCCAGCTCGTGACGTTGGCTCAGGCCATGATCTCACGGTTCATGGAATCGAGCCCCCTGTCGGGCTCTGTGCTGTGACAGTGCAGAGCCTGCTTGGGGTTCTCCCTCTCTGTCCATCTCAAAATAAATAAACAAACTTTAAAAATGTATAAAAAAAATCTTTTCCTTATTACAAAAACAACATACAGTCCCAACATGGAGATCAGAGTAAAAAGATGGCACCCAGCCCCCGTCTACCCAGAGACAATCGCTGTTGGCATCGTGGGAACAGCCCTCCAGAATCACAGGTCCGAAGCAAACGTGCCAGGGAAAATCTAAGCGTTTTCAGAATAACAGACACCAATCTTCCAGAGGGCTTTCACAAAGGACTGCAAAACTGCTCTGTGGCCTGCGCGGAAGACGAACGTCCCCAACCCCCCAACTCAGAGACAGCCACGTCTAGCCACACCAATGCCATATCTGACAGCTTCAGAGCAAAAGGGATCTGAGCCAAAGGGGACAGGTGTTGAGCAGTGATCCATCTAGAGTCCCCGCGCTATGTGACACGTCCCACTGCAGATGGCCTATGGGTCCTCACGCTTTGCTCCCTGCTGCTCCCCACCTGGGAACGTGCCCGGGTGTCCCTCAATCCATAGAGGCAGGGGCAGAGCCGAGGTCCTTTAGTCACTTGGATTGCCTCCTGGGGCGGCAGCAGACTGTTCCAGCCAACGGCAGAGCTGCCATGGCCGCTTTGCAAAGAGCCATACCTTCCTGCTAGAAGTCTAAAAAGCTCAGAGGCTGGTCATCGCCTCTGGGTCTCCCAGGCGGGTATTCACAAGGCGGCCGCTCACACAGGCTCTGGAAGCACAGGTGTGCCGCTCACCCAGCCAGGCCAGGGGCCAGGAGGGGGTAACGACTAGGACCAAAGGCTTCGGGGTATCTGCTCATCCATGTGACCCCCCGGATCTGCAGACACAGGCATGCTCAGGGCTTTCCAATATCCCTTCTAGCACTTGGCAGTATGTGACTCATCTTTTTTTTCTTTTGAGACAGAGAGAGAATGAACATGGGCAAGCAGGAGAGGAGCAGAGAGGAAGAGAATCTTAAGCAGGCTCCACACTCCGTGCAGAGTCCAACCTTACGACCCTGAGATCATGACCAGAGGTGAAATCAAGAGTCTGATGCTTAACCACCCAGGCACCCCTGGATTCATCTTATTTAGAGGTTCTTGATACGACTTGTAGAAGGAAGCTTCCACGCCCTTTCTTCCAGGAAGCCTTTCCGGATGCCGTGAGGCTGCTGAGCCGTTGGTCCCCCTTGGCTCCCAAAGCCCTACCTACCCCCCCTTCCCACCCCACCCCACCAACCACAATGTCCCTAGCGACTGCCTTGCTCCCTCCCCAAGCCCAAAGCCCTTGAGAGCGGAAGCCATATCGGTCCAACTTCCTGTCATCCCAAGACCTAACAGAATGCCTGGTCCAGAGCTCAGACATAAGAAACATTTCCTGAATTAATGAACATGCCAGAAAATGAAGGAAGAGATGGTGGGCTCAAGGGTCAGGGAGGCCTCGGTCTAAATCCACTATCTCTCAGGAGCAAATAGCTTAACCTTGCTGACTTCCCATCTAAAACCCATGGGACAGAGGCACCCATTTTATGCGGCTGCTGGGAGGATGCAGCAAGCCATTTGGTCCCTGGCAGGACATGCTCCCCCCCCCCCCCTGTTCACTCCGCCAGCCCCTTAGGCCAGTTTTCATGGCTGATGCCCAGAGGTGGGGGTGGCATGCGGTGGACCCTTATAGCTCCCAGCAGTGAATCCTCTCGGGAGTCCACTGGTGCTACGCAGGTAACTCGGCCATGGTGGTGAGCCACCGCCTGCACCTAGCTCTGTATCTGGGCCCCCGCCCCCACCCCCACCTTGGATCACATCACCACCTGGGCCAAACTTCTCCCTCACCCAGTCCCTATGCTAGATGCTTCTTCAGGCTTTAGCCAAACACCCAGAGGGCTCTCAGGATAGTCTTACTCCCCTGACCTGGCCCAGGACAGACACAGGCACCTTCCCTCAAGGGCTTCCACGGCTTCCACCTCACACCTACGCTGCCCTGTGGAGCTACCCATCAGAGAAGCCCAGTTTAAGGCAGGATGGCATATGCTCCCGCCTACTGCTCATTCGTTAAGCAGGAGGGGGGATCTGTCAGCCATGCCGTGACGGTGCCACAGAAAGACAGGAGTCCTGGGTGGTATGTGTTCCTGACAAAGGTCTCCCATGCTCCACACCTTAGTGAGGCTCCTTTCCTCAGCATGTCTGTGCTAGATCAAGTGCCAGTGGTGGCCGCATGTCTTCCCACAAGGTCCCAATCAGTGGGACCAACGACCTGGGGTTCATCTCTAAAGCTTCCCATACCCGGGACAACCAGTCTCAGAGCAAGGCACTGCTCCCACCCCCACCCTAACAAGCACACAAGACACATAGAAGGGGAAGTCAGGGAGGGGACAAATGTCTTCACCAAGATTCCAAGGGAGCCTAGCCGCCAGACCATCAGATGCCTCTGGAAAGCCCCTCATCAGCAAGTTAGTAGAAGTCAGGATTTCATAAAGCATAAGCTGTCACTGGGTAGTCTCCCAGAGGGGTCAGAGGGCAGAGACACAGCCACATGCGTCCACAAAGAGTGTCAGCAAAGTCACAGGATTCTGGAAGGTCAGTGTTGGCTAGATCCTTTGAGACAGAGGGGAAACTGGAGCCCACAGACAGGAGGGTGGCCACAGTGTAGGTTAGTGGAGGGAGCAAGGTCATACGTCTTGTCCCCTAAAGCCAGTCTTGGCTGGATGATGCTTCGGATGGCTTCCAACCCACCCGGAAACTAAGTTATTCTCATGTAAGTGTGTTAGGAGAGAGGAATGAGACTTGAATGAATAACCAAGATCCTAAACGGAAAACTGTGGAAACAAAGCCCCTATGGCCACCCCACATCACCAGCCTCAGAAAATCTAGCTCTCTCCCATTCCAGGCGCCCGCGGGATGAAAAAAGCATCTGGAGCTATAAAAGAATGTTCGAGGGGGTGATGTCAGGAGTACTTGGCAAAATTCGATTCTCCAACTTCACTGGGACAAGTGGCAAATCGGTCCGCAATAGAAAAACCCGAGGAGGAGGGGCGCCTGGGTGGCTTAGTCGGTTAAGCGTCCGACTTTCGCTTAGGTCATGATCTCACGG
The DNA here is from genome assembly GCF_003009895.1 of Hyaena hyaena. Lineage (NCBI taxonomy): Eukaryota > Metazoa > Chordata > Mammalia > Carnivora > Hyaenidae > Hyaena > Hyaena hyaena. Next base: position 474,287 of record NW_024081437.1, read on the forward strand.
TTCGTGGGTTCGAGCCCCGCGTCGGGCTCTGTGCTGACTGCCAGCTCAGAGCCTGGAGCCTGTTTCGGAGTCTGTGACTCCCTCTCGCTCTGAGCCTCCCCTGCTCACGCTGTCTCTCTCTCTCTCTTAGAAATAAATTTAAAAAATTAAAAAGAAAAAGAAAAAGAAAAACCCGAGGAGGTACGGGGGCTGGGAACGGGATTCCTAAGGCCACAAGAAGAAGGCGGGCCAGGACACGTGATCGTCTCGGAAGGACTCCCACAATATACTAGGGAGTTGACACTCGGCCCTCCGCCGCTCTCTCCATCCTCCCCAGCGGGGCTCCCACCCCTCCCCCGCCCAAGACGCAGACCCCCCGGGAAAGCCCAACAAAGAGCCAACTTTATCCAATCCCCTCACTGACAGCGGAGGCAGCCAATCAACTCCGGCGCGGAGCCCTCACTCCGCCCCTCGCGGGGCCCACAGCCAATCGGGCTCCAAGACGCTCCGCTAGCCAGCGGCCCTTGGCCCGGCCCAGCGAGCGCTGCGGCTGTCCCCGCGGCCCGCTGCCCCTTCTCACCTCCCAAGGACGGCAGAGAAGGGCGGGTCTGAGCACCGCTTTTGCAGCGCCACCGACGACCGCCGCCACCTTCAGCGCCATGACAGAAAGTGAGAACCGCTGCACGTCCAGACACGTAGTCACCGCTCTCGCGAGAGCTTGGCAGGGCGCGAAGCGCCGGGAGCGGGCACGGACCCAGTAGTGCGCACGCGCGCAGCGGCACCGGTTCACACGCCCCCTTCCGGCGTCGACAGCGGCGCCGCCGTCGTCGCCGTCGCCATTTTGATGGGGCGGCTACCGGGGGCCTCTGGTCTGGGGAGGGGACACGTCAGTGCCGCCGGTGACGTCACTGGCCCGCCGGCGCTTGATTGGCTGCTCCCGCTGCTTACGCGTCGCGCTTCCTCGTCTGCCCCTCGTGTTCAGGAGAGTCTCTCCCTTTTTCCCTCGGCAGAGAAGAGGCGATGGCGGCGCTGGCATCTCTCGGCGCCCTGGCGCTACTCCTGCTGTCCAGCCTCTCCTGCTGCTCAGGTAGCGGCCTGGCCGGAGCCCCTTTCTGGCGAGCCTCTCTCCCACGACTGGTGGTGCGTGGGGGGAGGAGGGGTGCGGGCGAAGCGGGGTTCTGGGCCTTCTTCCTCCGAGAGGCAGGTGGCCTCGGCGCGCGGCGACCGAGGCCACCACACGCTCCTACAACACACGTTTACCCAGCAGCCACGCTGCCGGAAGAAACAGCCAAAGCTTCTCACCACCCCCCGCCCCCGGCCGCTTCTGCGAGGAAGAGTACCATAATCTGTCTCGTGCGCCCGGTTCCCGGCTCCAGCAGGGAAATTGACACACGTCCCTGCTCCCACCCGGAACTCCCAGTCCTGGAGCGGGGGTGGCCGGACACGAGCAAAACTCTGCAGCGCAGGGCGATCGGAGTGAGAGACTAGGCTAGTGGGAGAGGAGCCACCTGACCCGGTGACGTGGGGCCAGGTCTCCCCAGGAAGGGAGCTGTAAGTGAAGAGAGGAAGCGGGGATGGGCCAGGCAGAAGGACCATGAGCTAGGCAAGTTAGATTGGAGAAGAGGGGAGAAAGGGAAAAAGGCTGGGCGAAGGCTTGAGTGCCAGGCCAGACCGTTGACTTTTCCCCTGAGGCCCTGGTATATTTATGAAGGGCTTTTCAGCACAGCTGAGCCACAGTCAGATCTGTACATACATACATTCTTGAGAGATTCTTAACACCTAGTGGCGGGGTTGAGCTCAGGAACTGGAGTCCAGAAGTGTGTTGAGGACGAGGTCTTGCAGGAGCCAGCGCGAAGTCTGGGGGCCCTAGACTGAGTCACGGATACTTTCTACACTTCTACACATTCACTTTACCTACGCTACTCAGGCCAGTGCCTTTGGTGCCTATAGTGTTTCGTCTGCCTAACTGGCTTCCCTGCCTGCACCCTTCTCACCTGCCCCTCAGGAATTAGCCATGGTGTGGCCAGTGGTGTCTGGAAGGGACGCGCCTGACTGTAAAACCCTTTGGTGCTCCACAGGGTCCTTAGGAAAAAGGTCAAGCTTAGCGGGGCACAGATGTGGCTCCTGAGAACCACCCCCCACTGGCGTTCCCAGGCATCTTCCTCCTGCTGCCCAGATGCAAGGCTCCTCTGTCTCAGCCTGATGCATGGCTGTGCCAGGACACATTCAGAGAGCAGCTGAGAACTTTCCCACTGGCAGCATCTGCTTGGCACCCTGTGATTTAGGCAGTATCCTTCCTTCCCTGTAGCCTCTAGCAGCGGGACGATGGCTGAGGCAGCATCCTTTCTCTCGGGGCAGCGCTGTTACAGGGTACGAGCTGTGCCCGTCTCCTTCCCTGGGAGACGCTGGGGCCAGTCTTGGCCTTCTGTCAGCCGTGGGTGGGGGCAGAGACCCTTTCATCTCAAGCCCTCATCCGTTGCAAGCCGCTCCATGCTTGGCGTCCGCGGAGGGTGCCGTCAGTAAACTGGCCAGGGCTGTGCATGGCTCCGAATCGAGGTCCGACTGCAACCCCAATCCTCGCATGGCTTCGGGGCCACAGGTGCAGCCGCAGGCACCAGGTGTGCAGTGAATCCATCCTGCTGCTGCTGCCTCTCCACCCCCCACGCGTGCTCACACCCCCGCTCTTTTGCCCCTACATTGAGGTTCCGCCAGCACAGAGCCTTGGCCTCCCTGGCCTTCCTTCAAGGCCCTCCCACCCTCCCCCTCCCCTTGCTGCTACACTTCTGGCTGAGCGTTTGGATCTGTCTCCTGCATCTCACCTGACAGGTCCCAAAGGGTCCCGTGTATCAGCTGACAAGGTCTGGGAAGTGGGTGTGGGCAGTCCCTTCTGCCCCCCAGCACCCCACAAGTTGGGCCTTACCTCAGTACGTCTGCCTCCTCCCCACAGCAGAGGCCTGCGTGGAGCCCCAGATCACCCCTTCTTACTACACCACCTCGGATGCCGTCATTTCCACTGAGACCGTTTTCATCGTGGAGATCTCCCTGACGTGCAAGAACAGGGTCCAGGTGAGGCAGGGGGCATTCAGCCAGGAGAGTGCCAGAGCAGGAGGCCACAGGGAGCCTAGGACCTCACTGGCAGTTAATGGGATCCCACCCAGGGACCCGTGTAGATAGACAGAGGGCGAATGAGGATTTTGATTTACAGGTAGTGGAGAGAGGGTAGGGCACAGCCAGGCCAGATTGTTTGAACCAGGTGTTAAAAGAACATTTTTCTAGTCTGCCTAGGTGTGAAAACGTAGGTGGACTTCTTGCTGTGTCTTGTAAGGGTCCTCGGAAGTGAGAGAGCAGGGGTTCGGTCCCTGGGCTCCCGTAGCCCTTTCCTGGTTGCTGTTTGCCGAGGTGGCCTTTTTTGGGTGCACCCCTCCTTGGGTGGCTCGTTGGCTGCCCCCTGACCCCAACACCCTCTTCCAGGCTCAGAGGAACAAGCACACTTCAGTCACCCTGCCTGCGGTCGCAGTTATTAGGCTTGCTGTGGGTTAGCGAGGCCAGGCCATCGTGGGGGTGCATCCCCCACGTAGGGTAGACGTGCAGAGAGGCAGTAATGGCATCAGTGGAGCTTGGCTTCCTGGCATGGTTCTGGTTGCGGCAGGGTCACCCCCGTGGCTCTCCCGCGGTGCCCCCTGCCAGACACAGCCCAGTCCCCTAGTGTGCCCTGCTGGCCATGAGTGTTGCTGTGGGCAGCACAGTACAGCTTCTGCTGACAGCCAGGGAGGGGAGGAGGTGACTCTCTCTTTGTCCCGTCCCAGAACATGGCCCTTTATGCTGATGTCAGTGGAAAACAATTTCCCGTGACCCGGGGTCAGGATGTGGGACGTTATCAGGTAAGGGATTCGACGGTTGCCATTTGGGGGGGAGGCCATCTGCCTGCTGGCATGACTTTGAAGCCCTAGGGGTGGCCCAGTGGAGCAGGATTGAGGCTGTTTGACTCAGGCTGCGGGTAGCGGTACTGTCAGCACCGGCAGGGGGCCTGGATGTGTCCACTGTGCCCACCCCCCGCCAAACCTACCCGACCCAGGTGTCCTGGAGCCTAGACCACAAGAGTGCCCATGCAGGCACCTATGAGGTCAGATTCTTCGACGAGGAATCCTACAGCCTGCTGAGGAAGGTGAGTACCAGTGACCCGGAGCCCTGCCCGGGCCTGCAGGAGGGAGGGTGCGCCCCACTTCCACAGCCACCTTCTCCCTGTAGTCCCTCTTCCTCGAGCTCCAGGCCACTGGGGCCCTGCCTTCACCGAGCAGGCTGACCCGGTGGGCACCTTCCTGACCAGCTGCCATGCCTGTCCTCGCACCGTCCGTGTTTCTCTCTTGCTCGGCTCTCCACTCTTCTGTGGCTCGGGCCAACGTTCCTGCCTGCCCAGTCTCTCTCCCCGCCCCACCTGGATGCACCCCTGACCGCAGCATCTCCTTGCAGGCTCAGAGAAATAACGAGGACATTTCCATCATCCCACCCCTGTTCACAGTCAGTGTGGACCATCGGGTGAGTGGGCCGAGGAGAAGCAGGTTGCACGCAGCGAGCCTTGCCCTTTTGGAGGGGCGGGGTTGGACTGGGAGTTGGCCAGTGTGCCTTTGTGCCCTAGAGGGAGGGTGGCCGGGGCTGGCTGGCTCCTTTCCTCTCTCTCCCCTGAGCCAGCTTTGGTCTCCTTTCTTGCAGGGCACCTGGAATGGACCCTGGGTGTCCACCGAGGTGCTGGCTGCAGCCATCGGCCTGGTTATCTACTATCTGGCCTTCAGTGCCAAGAGTCACATCCAGTCTTGAAGGTGGCAACCGGGGTCCTCCTTGCTACTTTCAATAAACAGTTGCTGGCTGTCAGCGGTACTCAGGACGTGGGCTCCTGACTTTGTTGTTGTGCGTTCTGCGCATGGGCAGAGCGGGACCGCTGGTACCCTTATCCACCCGGATGGTGCAGGCCCTGCGTGGGGTTGTGGCTGGAGCCCCCCTGCCTCGTGTGTGTGTGTGTGTCGCGCGCGCGCATGTCTCACACTCGGCCACAGCAGGCTCCCCTCCCTTGGCTCCCAGTTCGGCCTTCCCTGCCCGGTGCCCCCTGGTGTCTCCCAGCTGCCTGCATAGGTTTGGGCAGGGCGTGGGGTTGCCCGTCCACCCAGCGCATGCTGTCTTCTGGCAGAGGGGACACCCTCGTTCTCTCCTGCCCTCGTGTAGCCGCTCCTCAGCAGCGTCTCTGTGGCCCACCTGGGAGGGGGCCCTCTGACCTGCCGGCAGAAAGGCAACTTCCCGGAGAAGGTCAGGGGCCGTCCCCGGCTTCCCTGGACCGCAGCGGTCTGTAGCATGTGTGTGTGCGGTGGCGCCCGTGTGGAGTCCTGGGCTCGAGCCACGCTCCTGAGTCCTTCACTCACTGCTGCCGTGGGGGCACTGTGGACTCCCCGAGCTCACTGATGCGGCCGAGGCCGCCAGAGCTGGTGGTGGCGGAGTGGTCACGCCAGGTCCCGCACCCCACCCCCATGCTGTCACTTCATGGTGTCCAGAGGGATGCACAGGAGGCGCAGGAAGTTGGAAAGGTGACGTGAGCCCTCACGTCTCTGAGGAGCCAGTCGCTAGCCTCTTCCGGTTTGCCTTGCCCTTTGTCTCGGTGCCCTGTCTCCCCTGAGCACGTAGCTCTGTGGCACTAGGAGGCCCCGGGTGTGTGGAGGGTGGCTCTTGACCTGGGACTGCCTGGGGACCTCCTCTAGACTAGGGGATACCAGCCTCTCCCTGCTCCTTTTCCCCCAGTCCTTGCAGTGGGTTGGAATGAAGTGACAGGCAGGAGTGGAGGCTCCTTCCCGAAAGCAGGGGTCCAGCAGGAGGCTGCGTCCCCTGAGCAGCAGGCCAGGCCAGGGCCACTGGCTGATGGCTTTCTGAATTTCGGAGAAACCAGCCATGGGAGCGCAAGGGGCGCTTGCTTGATTGGGGCTCCCCTTCTTGCCACAGAGTGAAAGGGGAGGGGTTCTCCCGTTCTGCCAGCAGCCCGTGCAGGGCAGGCAGGGCGGACAGGTGGCTCTTTGATTCTGCTCCATGGCAATAGGACCCAAATGTGAGGTCCGTTCCAGGCCAGCGACAGCCACTTCTCCCAGGAGCCCTAGTGCCACTTTCACGCAGCAAGGGGTGCCACAGTTTCACCAAAGTGGGAGCCGTCCCAGCAGCTGGAGAGGGACGCGCTGGGAACAGTTGGCCTTAGTCTCCAATTGTCCTCCAGCCAGTGTTCGTGCAGCCAGGGCCAGGCTTTTGGAGCCCCACCGTCTACGGGGCCTGCTTGGGACCCAAGTGTCCCCTCTGGAGGAACAGATGGGCCTAGTGCTGGGCTCCAGAGGCCTGGGAGGGCTGAGGAAGCCTGTGGCCCCAGCCCCCTCCTTTCCCATCTGCCCCTTTGCACCAGCAAGCTTTCGTGTGGTTTCCCCCCACCCCCGGCTCTGATGGCAGCTTACAGATGTGGCCTCCCTCAGGGCCCGGCGGAGCAGTTGGCTCTGGGAACTCGCTCACACCCATCTCAGTCAATCAGGGGAATTAATGAGAGGCCTACAATGATGGTTTGTTTTTTTTTTTTTTCTGTGCTCCTTTTATTTTTTCTTAAATGGTTTGTCAGGTTGGTTTCCATATAACACCCCGTGCTCATCTCAACAAGTGCCCTCCTCCATGCCCACCACCCCCCCTTCCCCCTCCCACTCCCATCAGCCCTCCCTACACTGATGTTTCAATAGCATTTTATTTTTTTTTAATTTTTTTATTGTTTTTTAAAATATTTTTATTTATTTTAGGAGAGAGCGAGACAGCGTGAGCAGGGGAGGGTCAGAGAGAGAGGGAGTCACAGACTAAAACAGGCTCCAGGCTCTGAGCTGGCAGTCAGCACAGAGCCCGACACGGGGCTCGAACCCACGAACCGCGAGATCATGACCTAAGCGAAAGTCGGACGCTTAACTGACTAAGCCACCCAAGCGCCCCTCAATAGCATTTTAATGCATCCTGCGTGTGCTCAGGAGGCAGCTCCTTGCCTGCTGCGCCACCCACCCCAGGGGCACCGCGCACACCACAAGCCAGGCTCCCAGTTGCAGTCTTTGGGGCCCTTGTCCCCCACCCAGCACTCAGCACGTGCCCACATGCTGCCCTGAATGGAACCTCGAGCATTTGGCTGCCCCTCTGGGACTTCCCATCATGGAAGGGTCCTCTGTGACCACCCAGATGTTCATCTGTCTGGCCCAAGACCTTTACTCAGCGAGCTCCGTGCTAGGCCTTGTGGGGGTCCCCAAATGAGGAGAAGTTTGTGCCTTCAAGAGCTTCCCAGCTTCGGGATGCCTGGGGGGGCTCAGTAGGTTAAGCATCCGACTCTTGGTTTTGGCTCAAGTCTGATCTCACAGTTTGTGAGATCGAGCCCTTCATTGGGCTTGGAGCTGACAGTGTGGAGCCTTCTTGGGATTCCCTCCCTCCCTCTCTCTCTCTCTCTCTCTCTCTCTCTGCCCCTTCCCCACTTGTGCGCGCGCTCTCTCTCTCTCTCAAAATAAGAATACTTAAAAATAAAAAAGGGCTTCCCAGCTCCCTGCCTCTTCTAGGGTGCTTCCTGAGCTGGGGGATGGGGAGGCGGGGCCCACTTCTCAAGGGTTCCACGACCAGCAGCGCTGGCCTCGCCCACACGCCGGAGACAGGCCTGCCACCAGCACTAAGCCAGGCCTCTGCCACCCTTCCTGCATCCGAGCATCGCCCCTGTGACCACGTCACACTTGTGAAATAACTAAGGTGACTGTCGTGCCTCCTCCCAGCGTACATGATGGACTTCAGAAGACCTTGGTGTTCTAAGTGACACATAGAGAAAGCACAGAGCATAGCTCTCAATGGACCCATGCCTTGCCCACCGTGCCCGCCCCCCAAAACTCTTCCCTTCTCCCGGCCCAATGAGAATGAACACAGACGAAGAGTCACCTCAAAAAGGCAGCTTGCTTTATTCTCCCAATGCCAATGGGGGGAAGGGGCGGGCGGCCTGTGTGCCTCCAGTCTGGGGCGCCCTGAGCCGGAGGGGCTCTGGGGTCTGGGCCGGGCGCACACCTGCAGGGTGGGGTGCACAGCGTCTTCTCCCAGGGCAGCCCAGCTGGCCGGGCCCATCCCTCTCGCTGCAGCCGCTCCCTAGGCTCGGCATGGGTCTTGTCACTGAGGTCTTCCACTGCGACTTCTGCCTTGGCTCTCCCTCGGTCATCGGGGAAGGAAGTGGGCTCTGGGGTGGGCCTTGCAAGCCGCATCAAAGGCTCCCCACCCCCACACCTCAGAGTGGAGACCACCAAGAAAGCTGCTTCCCATTCTCCCCTTCTTTCCCAACCCGTCCCCTCCCCCTGCCCCCGCCCTCCCTCTCTTCCTCCCACCCCCCACCTCCTTCCCAGCCACCGCTGGGGGTTCCACTTTGTTAGGCCGCCTGAAGGAGCCGCCAGCCCCCAGGGCAGGTCCACAAAACAGAAAAACAACAACCGGCAAGCACAGAAAGGGAGAAAAACCACAAAACTCAGGGCTGCCTTTGTCTACAAATAACCAAGTCTCCCGGCAGGGGGCGAGGCTGTGCTAGGCTTCACAGCCAGGCTTTCTCTTGTGCTTAGGACAGTCTCTTGTCTCTCCTTCTCAGTCCTTTCCTGTCCCCGAGTACCCACGCTGAGAGCTCCGGAGAGGGGACGGTGCGTGTGCACGTGCGTGTGCCTGCGCTTGTGTTATGCACACGCGGCCGGCACACAGCGAAAGGGGTGCCCCCCGTGCCAGCTGTCTACATGGTTGCTGTACTTGGAGAGCAGGGGTAGCCGATGGAGAGAGGCGTCCCTTCTCCTCAGGGGCTTCTCTCTGGTAACAAAGTCCTGCGCACACACACAAAGACAGGTGCACACACGCCGTGCGTACACACAGACACACACTAGATGCTAAGGGACAGCAGGGGACAGGGTCTCGGGAGGCTCACTGGACCTGGGGGAGGAGGGGCAGAAGGCCTGCCCCGGAGCACAGCAGGGCTCAGACAGTGGTGACGGAGAGCAGAGGGTTGTACACCCGCTTGCCGTCGGCGGAGCGAGTGCCGTGGGCCAGCATCTCCTGGATGGTGATCCAGTTGTCCAGGATCTTCTTGTTTCGCTTCTTCATGGTTTTGCGGTGGCTCAAGGCAATGATGTTGAGCTCGGCCTTGCTGTCGCCGTTCTGCTGCTCCCGCAGGCACTCCAGCCGGCTCTGCATCATGAACTCGCGCCGCTTCCGCTGCTCCCGGGCCCGGATCAGGTGCTGCTTCCGCTCCTCCTTGCTCCAGTAGCGGCCCATCTTCATCTCGCTCACCGCATCGTCATCGGTGGTCATGCCGCTGCGTTCCTCCCGGATCTTCAGGGCCCGGGCTTTGAGGAGGCGATCGCGCACCGGCCGCTTGGCCACATAGCGGGTCCCATCGCTGCGCACCTTGACCTTCCACTCCATGCGGGGTGCTTCGGTGGCTGCCACTGCCCCACCCACCCGGGGGCCACCAGCCAAACTCAGGGGCCCGTGGCCCAGCTCTTCCAGGCCGCGTGGCGGCGCCAGCTGCACACAGCTGTGGTAGTGCTCGCTCTCTTGGCCCGGGCCGCGGTGGCGCCGCGACAGGTAAGGGCTGCCTTCGGGGCCCACGCGCTCGAGGGTCACGCCGGTCTTGGGGCCCCGGCGGACGCGCTCCTCTGAGTGCGGTCTCCTGCCCATTTCGGGATCCCGGGAGAGAGATCGGAACTTGGCAGGGCTCCCCTGCGGAGGGGCTGCCTTGGGGTGGGCGGGGCCGGAAGGGGTCCGGTTCAGGTTGGAGTTGCCGGCGGCGGCCCGCCGCAGGGGGCTCTCGGGCAGGGGCTCTGCGAGCAGTGGGGTGCTGCGGCAGCTCTCCCCCGTGTTGTAGGCGCTGGTGCTGTCCTTGTCCGACTTCTCCGGCAGCTCGGAGATGTCCGACAGCTCGTGCTTCTTGGGCTCGCCGGCGCCCAGGTCGTACAGGCCCTCCTCCTCCAGCAGCCAGGCCTTCATGCAGCGCTCGCGCAGCTGCTGCATCTTCTGCGCCCGCAGGATGTTGCGGCACTTAAACTCCAGGTGCCGCAGCTCCTCCTCCAGCATGGCCATCTCGTGGCCCAGGCTCTCGTTGCGGTTCACGTCCAGGGCGCTGTTGCCACCGGAGGCCCTGGGGAAGAGGAGGCCCGGCTGGTTGCCATTCTCCAGGTGGCCCTTGATCTCCAGCAGCTCGCGGTAGCGCTCGTACTCCTCCTCCGTGAGGCCCGGGAGGTCGCCCCCGCCCAGCCCTGCCCCCTCCGCCAGCAGGGAGTCCATGCTGAAGTGGAGGTCGCGGCTCTTGCGCAGGGCCCCGGGCGTGTCGGCGGCGCTGGCGGGCTCATCGCCCAGCAGGTCGTGCTCGGAGCTCTCCTCCGTGCGGGTGCTCTCGTCCGTGCGGCCCACCCCACTGTCCAGCTCCTGGCTGTTGCTCAGGCCCGCGCCCACGACGGGGACCCCTTTCTCCTCTTCGTTTCCAAGCTGGGGCAGAAAGAGGAGCCCTGCTCAGTGTGCGTCCCGCAGACCGGGGTGCCGCCGGGGGGGGGGGGGGGTTGGGTTTCGGGTCCAGCCCACCCCCCCACATGCCCCAGCCCCCTGGCCTCCTGCCTGCCCTCCCTACTACCCCCACCGGGCCTCCCTCCTCACCTGTGGGGCAGGGGGGGATTTCAGCTTCCGGGCACGCAGCTCCCCCTCATGCTCAGAGCCAAAGTCATCCAGAAAGTCATCCCGGTCACTGTCCTTCCACCGCTTCGCCAGCTGCAGAGACAGGCCCGGGCCGTCCCCACTGCTTTAAGGACCTCGCCAGACACCACCCCACCAGTGGCCTCTAGGCCTCACACCCGGCCTCCTGGTCTCAGTGAAGGTGAACAACCCAAGAGAGCGGATGGTCCCAGCACACTCAGCCACCCGAGGCCGGAACCGGGGAGATGGACCCCAGAGACACGACCCACCCTCGAGCAGTGCCAGGCTGCTGGCACGTCTGTGCCCTTGTCACAGATCGGCAGCTTCCCACAATGTCACGGGTCCCACCATATCCCGCCGGCCACGCACACACCTGGCTCTCGGGCCGTGCCACCAGCAGGGAGATGTTGGTATTCTCCTCCTGGCTCAGAATGGCTACGGCCTCCTCCCGGTTCTGGACGTCCATTCCATTTATCTGCGACAAGCCAAGCAACCATCAACAAGAACGTCAGGGCTGGCTCTGGCGCAGGCCCCGGTTGAACTGCACGGATGCCCTCGCAGGGAGCTCCAAGCAGAGCACCCTGAGCCAGGATGGAAACCAGGTGGAGGTGCCCAGGGACAGGACAGCCTGGCCTGCAGGAGAGCACTTGGGCCCAGGGGACGATGTGGAGTGGGGCGCGGGCACATGCCTGCAGGATGGACGGAGACGCTGGCAAGGTGCCAGAGCGGCACAGGCCGTCGATGCCAGCAGGTCCCATGAGCACGCGGGAGCCACCAGGGGCAACGGCACAGGAGAGAGAGGAGAGCCAGGCCTGGTCTCAGGCACAGCGGGATGCCTGGCCATGGGGCGAGGCTCTTAGCAGGGACAGCCGGGCTCGGCCGAGGACTGGTAGCTGGGCAGCCCGTGCAGCGGGGCCTCGGGCAGGCCTGCCCACCCTGCTCACCTGGATGATCCGGTCACCCTCACGGATCCGGCCATCTTTGGCTGCGATGCTGTTGGGATTCACCTGCAAGGCAGATGCAGCATGGTGGCCAGGCAGCCTTCACTAAGGTTCCCTTTCGGTAGCAAGGCACAGCCTCACCTTGGGGACCCCCAAAGCAAACTGAAGCCTCCTTCTTGCTTGCTCCCTCTTCACTCAGACCAGAAGCTTCCAAGCTCCAGGAGGCAGGAACAAAACTGGGTCTCGGGCTGGTCACCTCTCGCCAGCACGAGCCACCAACTTGCCAGCGAGAGCTTCCCAGCCCCTGCCCACCACTCCCGGCCCATGCCCATGCCCACAGCTGGCACTCATGTACTCTGTTTGCACAGAAACCTATTCTTTTTCATGTCACAGGCTGGGTGAATGCCGGAACCTGGACACTTTCCCATACATCGCCATCCACACCAAAATAGCCCTGGGGCCGATGGGCAGTGAGATTGAAACTTGCTCAGAGCACTACTAGAGTGCGGGGGGGGGGGGGGGGGGGGGGCGGCGTCCACCCTCCTGTGGACACACACAGACCTGCCACGGGCGGGTGGGGAAGAATAATCCCTGTGAGCACCGGAAGAGGCTGGCCACAGGGCGCGCGGCAGGGGAACAAAGCCTGGCCAGGGCTTCGGCCTTGCTCGCCGTCCCCGTCCTGGGCACAGGTCTGCTGGGGAGGACTCCCTGGGCAAACGCGGGAGGAAGCCATCAGCGGCCCTGTGTGAGGCTAATAAGCCGGCCGTACCCCCAGCAGTCGGCTCTTTACCGGCAGCCTCAGCGCCCTGGGCGGCGTGGAGAGGCCACGCGGTGGGAAGGTGTGGGGACTCTCCACGTGCCAGACCCTGCGGCAGCACCCGCCACCATGGGGCCTCCCCCTGCTGCCGGTGTTGTACAGACGGACGCCGTCCAAGTCCAGCCCTGATGTCCTGGCACACAGGGAGGGGGCGTGGGGCCCCACTGGCTCCGAGGAGACTCTGCTCCTACACCCCTTCATACCTCTCCAACATAGATGCCCAGGTCCTCCTCATCGTCCGTGCGGTAGCAAACCATCAGGCCGAGCTTGTCTCGGTGGCTGCTCTTATACAGCTCCACCTCCTGCCACACGGGGGATGCGGGGTGCAGAGGAAGAAAGCCCCCAAAACATGTGAGCAAGGAGGCGGGCCGCAGGGGTGGCAGCCACAGCCCAGCCCCAACCCCGGCGGCAGCAGCACGTCACCTGAACCAAGTTTCCAGCCTCCAGCTTGGAGCGTCTGTCTTACCATCCCAAAGGGCGCAAATGTGCCATGGTGTCCCCTACCGGGAAATGCCCAAGACATACACAAGACACACAGGACACACAGGACACAGACATGCGTGGGACACACACTCACTGACACAGACTGACTGAGGGACAGACCTCACCCATGCCCTCCCCGACTCAGTCCGACTTGACCCAACTCGGCCCGTGAGCCTGAGTAACCAGTGACGCGTGGGCAAGGGCCACAAGGCTGGGCCGCCTTCAAACAACAGGAGCCGAGCCTGAGCCGGGCTTCAGACGGCCATCCCGGGGCAGGCTCCCGGAGCTGCCTGTGGGCCCTGCCCTGGCCTGGCCGCCTGGCTCACCTCATACTCCAGCTCGTCCATACGGTCTGCCTCCTGCGGGCCGCCCTCCATGAACTCCGCTGGGTCATAATACTCATGGCTGATGGGGGGGCTGCCCAGGAGAAGGGGGGTCAGGCCAACCATCTGCTCTTCTCGTGCCCTAGCCCCAGCCCCCAGGCTGGCTGGTCCCAGAGCGCTCAGCACGGAGCCCGTCCTTCTGAGCTACATGCATCCATGCAAAGGCCGGGAATGCTTCTTGGACAGGAGTGTGCAGGGGTCTGCACCGAGGACACAGGCATGCCTAGCTCTCCCCGCCACATCCCACCCCGTCGCCCAGCCCAGGCCAGCCGGCAGGGTGCCGACTTCTCCAAACTATGGGTGCCCCTCCCATGTGGCACTGACCCCACTCATGCAACGCCCCCAGGAGTTATCCAGGCCCCAAAGGAGTGCTGGGGAAGGACAGGAGGGCCCACTCTACCTCCAGGGGCAGCCCTCCTGGCCCCAAGCTAAGCGTGGCTGCTGGCGGAGGAGGGGGTCCTGGGACTAGCTCCCTGCAGCCCGGGTTTAGATTAGCGGAAGGAGCCATCAGGCCTGGATGAGAGACCCCCTTCTTCCGAGCGGGCCAGAAAGAAGCCGAAGAGATGGAGGAATTGCAGGGCAGCGGGGGGATGGGACAGACAAGGATGAGAGGAGATTCAAAGAGGGATGCTTGGGAGGCAGAAGACAATGGACGGCAGAGGAGGATGGAGGAGGAGGAGCTGAGGCTCTCAACCTTCCAGCTGCAAAGTCCCAGTGTGCGCCCCACTTGGGCCTGGGGGGTAGATACCATAGGGGGCCTGTATGTCGGCCTCCCTTGGCCCCTTCACTGACTGGTGTCCAGCCTGACGCTAGAAGCCTAGAAATTTCTGAGCCCTTGGATGCCACAGTCAGCTCTGGAGGCCAAGGAGCCTGCTTCCTGCCTGGGAGGGCAGGCCAGTCGGGGTCTCCCCACCGCGCCCAGAGCTGCGGCTATGTGGCGTCTGGGTGGCGTGCCCTCTCTGGAGGCAGGGCCCGGGGCCCTCCTGAGGGCGACTCACAGCTCAGACAGGACGTACGGCTCCAGGATGACCATGGGCGGGGTGGGCGGGCGCAGCTTGCCCAGCGCCATGATATGCTCAAAGGTGATGTCGGTCTGAGTGCCACTGTCCACCAGCTGCAGGTCATGGCACGAGCTGTCCCCCCGGAGGCGGGGGCTGCGTCTCAGCACCTGGATCACTAGGGGCTCCTTGGAGGAGCGCAGGGCCTCCAGGGTTTGCTCCTGAGACAGCTTGGAGAGCTCCTTCCCGTTCACCTGTGGCAGAGACATGCCTCCGTGAGCTCGCGCCAAGCCCCTCCGCAACCAAGTCTGCTCTCCACCCTCGTTCCCAAGCGAGCCCCGCTTCTCAGCCCTGCCCTGCCCTGCCCTACACAGTGCTATCTAGGGCTCGAGGAGCCCCGGAGACTCTGAACTGGGTCTGGGGGCTCTGCCCTAGCCCTGGAGCATGCCCTAGCTCTCCTCCAGCCAGAGCCACCCACTCCTCCATCGTCCTCACTCCTTCGGGCAGCACTGAGGCCAGAGCTGGTGTCCAGAAGCCCTAGAGCAGAGCTCCCCTCTGGCAAGGACTGAGCATCTCTGTTCTGCTCATCTGACATCGAGGCTGGAGGAAGACCTCGATTCCTCTCCCAACGAGAGTCAGTCAATAAATGGGTTCAGGCAGGAGGGTTGGAAAGAATATGCAGACACGAAGGACAGGATCTCTGTCGTCAAGGCAATGACGGACTTACTGGAGAGAAAAGGTGACACACACAGGGCCTCCCTCCTGACACGGGAAGGCAGCTTAAGGGAGGTGCCAAGGAGGCGACCCTTATAAGACCATCATCATTTCTTGGGTGCCTTGATGTGCGTCTCCCCCGACTCCTGACCCCGACAACCATTTTGCAGATGAGGAAACCGAGGTTCAGCAAAACGGAGGGAGCAAGTCAAGGTCATGAGCCAGATGGGGCTGTAGTGGTCACAGTGGGGGGCTGTGCAAGAAGGCTGGACTGCTGCAGCCTCATGCGAAGAGACCCACCATGGTGGGCAGAGGGTAGAGTGCTTTCTGGGCCCAACTGGGTAGAGCAAGGTGTGTCCTCAAGGCAACGGGGGTAAAACGCTGGCCCCGGGCCCGGCCCCTTGTCTCTGCAACAGCCCATGCGCACTGGGCCCCGAGATGGCCAATTTGGGGCTGTGAACCAGGCACCGCACGCTGAACCTCCATGTGCTCCTTGGTGCAGAGGCCAGTAGGCTAAGGACCCAACAGACACAGACAGAGTTCAGGACACATGCCATGAGGCCAGTGAGGGGCGGATGGTGGGGATCGGGAAGCAGTTCCGGGAAGCAGTTCCGGGAGGAGGGGGAGCGGCGGCAGCAGCTCGTGGAAGGTCTGTTCTGGGCCTGGGGAGCACACGCACTAGCAGGGGTACTCCAAATGGCTACACCCAGTGGGCCACCACCAAAACAGACCTTCCCTACCAAGGGAGCACAGGGCTGCCACACCCCTGCTAGGAAAAGGGTAGGGAAGTCTCCCCTGGCGGGGGCACCTGGCCTACATCAGGAGACAGGAGAGGGGGACACTGGTTTGTTTGCAGGCATGGAGAGTGTAGGACCCAGCACCCGCGCAGGGACAGAGGTGCTGCAAGATGATGGGGGAGGGGCCGCACTTGGGCACAGGTCCCAGTCTCCGAATTCCCACGGTGCCGCCTCTGTCCCTGGGTGTCTCAGGAAGTGGGGGTCCTTCACACAGATGCCCAACCCGACCGCGAAATCGTGGCTTCTGGCTGCTGCGTAACACACCAAGACACGGGTGTCATTGCAAAGAGAAGGCCGTCTTAGGCAGCACAGGAGGTCCTAGGGCCGCCTGGTCAACCAGCGGCTCCCGTGAGCCATGAAGCCCAAATCATTACCTATCTGCCATTTGATTTTGTCCTTGTAGGTAACAATCTCAGGATCTAGGTCTCCCTCTCCCCAAACCCTCCACAGTCAGAAAAGATTTTTTTAATCAACTGGGCCTAATTATAAAAGAAACACGGGCTCATTGTAAAACATTTGAAAAATACAGAAAAACATAAGGAAGAAAACAAAAATCAGCCAAGAAGGTGTTAGTTTCCAGCTGGCAGGAAAGTGTGTGAATGTGGCAGGTACAGCCAGAGAGGCTGCATGATCAAGGCAGGGCGGCTGGGTGCACAAGGGAGAGGCCCGCTGCAGGTGTGCGTTTGGAAAGGCGTGGGGGGGGTGGTCTCCGGAAGGCTGTAGAGGGGAAATGTGCAAGCCACTTGTTAAACACAGCCGTTAATCACCATTTGATGGAATAATCTTACAACGGAATGAATTCTATTAAAAGCAAAGCAGTCACTACTCCAAGCTCGTGACTATAACTATCTTACTACCCTTTCCTGTTTACGCTCTTAGGGTTATTAATGCCGAGCGAATCTGGAAAGAGGACATCCTGTATGATGGTGTGGACCTGCATCTCTCCGTGTCTGGCGACATCGTGCTGGGGGCCACGATGGGAGTACTTACACCACAGAAATCAGCAACCGCTCCAAAGCGGGGCTTTGTGTTTCGGGCATTTCCCAGCACCCCACCGCCCTTAAGTCAAGTGCTTCCCTAAAATGCAAAGGGGCTGGGCTGTCCTCAGGGTCTCCAAGGGGTAGGTGTCTCCCTGGAACTCCTGCAGCAGAGCCACAAGTGTGCAGCAGGGTGCTCAGGTGACAGAGAAATGCAGGAATGTCTTTCTGCCTGGAATCTGTTGTTTTTTCTGGCTGCAGCGTTGCTATGGAAACTGGGCCCAGACAGCGGGGAGGGGATGGGAACGCGGGGTGGGCTGGGATGTCAAAAGGAGGATGGGCGCCCCCCGCAAAGCTGGGGTCATCAGAGTGATGCCTCCTCTGTGTCCCCTTCCTCACTCGGGGTGGGCCCCCCCGAGCCGTGACAACTGAGAAAGGACTCCCCCCCCCAAGGGGTGAGAGCTATCAGCGAGCTGGGGAAGGGTGGGGGGGATGGGCAAAGTAGCGCGGGGCAGGCACACAGTGAGGACCCAGGTCTGCTAAGACCGCTTCCCGTCCCGCCCCGAGCCGGGCCCTCGTCCCGCCACCGGGAGTTAGAGGCAGACCACGCGCACCAGCCGCAACGTGTCTGAAACCAGGCCGGCTTGCCCGGATGCCCTCCTCTGTGTACACACGCCAGACACTGTCCCCAAGGAGACACCCGCGACCCGCTCCCGCTCACCTCCTCCCCTGCTGCGAACGCCCCAAGCCCCTGACAGGCCATCCAAAATGGGTCAAAGTCGTAAGTGGACAAAGCAAAACCGCCTTCCTTGGAGGCGAGAGGAGAGAACGATGTCAGTGATGTTGGGATAGAGAAGCAATTCTTAAGATAAAAAACGGACCAGCAAGAATGGAAAAGACATAGGTTTGAACAAAGGACATAAACTCAGTGAAAAGATAAGACCGGCTAAGCGAAGATCCTTACGATGCATGGAACTGCTGAGAGTATCCACAATGTTATAGAGAAGAATCTCAACAAAACAAGGAAATACAAACGACTCTCAACAGGAAAACCAACAACACTCACGGAAGAGGGAGGCCGAACCAAGCAATAAGCATTTGATGAGATGCCCCTTCAGGCGCCTGGGGTGTGAGCAGCATCTTGGTCAAAACAGCCAATGTGGAGACGGCCAGGGGATGCGCCACGGGTAGAAAGGCGCAGGGTTCCGGGCTATGCCCGCGCAGGTGGGGTATGGAAACACGTGTGCTCATTAAGGGCATCAGTGGTAGAACACGCGCATCAGAACGACAAACCCAAATCCGCTGGGAAGGGAAGGGAAAGAATGGGGTCAGCGTGCAGGCGGCTTCAGACCTGCCTTCTTAGGGGACAGACACTGAGGCCGAGGGCGGGCAGCAGTATACTTTTCTGTACATGAGGAATATTTCAAGGCGGTTGCACAGGGAGGAGCAGCCGGGAGCAGGGAGGCCAGCTGGGCAGCTCCTGATGCCGTCACCCACTTGGAGGGTGACACTCGGGGACTTAGGGGCACGGAGGTTTCTGGCCTGGCGGCCTGCCACTGGTCACCACGAATAGCCACAAACAGGAGCAAGGGAGCCACTGGGCTTTACTGAAGGGCGACTCCGCCAGGCTGTGCTCAGAGTGCTCTGCACAAGCGTGTCGAGTCGAAGCAGAGGCAGCAGGGGCCCAGGAGGTGGAGGAACCCAGCCAGGCCCTCAGCGAGGAGTGCAGAGGCTGGGGGCCGCCTTCAGCTGCGGGCGCGCAGGGGAGCCAGGGCATCGCAGGCCCCCACGGAAGAAAGCCCCTCCTCGCTATACAAGCAGGGGATGGGGGGCGTGGGAGGTGGGTGCCCAGGAGGGTGGGAAGGGTGAGGGCAGGGGGCATGTGAGTGTGAGTGGGTGGGAACGGGCATGGGGTGTGGGTGGAGCGTGCATGAGGGTGGCCTTTGTGGGAGGGGTCAGGGAAAGTGAGAGTGGGTGGCGCGTGTGGGTGGGCGCTAGGTCTTGGTGAGAGCGGGGCAGGGTTTGACCCCATGTTGAACCCCCTTCTCCTTCCGGAGGGTTTCCTCTTCCCCTCCGTCCCCTGCCACGTCCCTGCTTAAGCAGTGTCAGCCTCTAGAATTCTATCTCCTCTGTCCTCTCCCTCACACATCCTTCTTTCCTCCCCGGTAGCTGGGTAGCCCCCTCCTGTCACCTACACCTCCGCAACGACAGATGCCAGGTACATCTATCCTTGGCCAAAGAGCCACCCCCACCGGCAAGCAGACACCTGCTTGCTGCTGAGGCACCATGAAAGGCCCAAGGAACCCCCTGGGATGAGGCAGAGCATCGCTAAGTGCGTGGCACACCCGGGAGACCCAACATGTGGACATGGCCGGACGGGACAGGCCTGCAACTGGGCTCCCCTCAGGCAGCCTCGGAGGCAGGCTGCAGGGTGCAGCGGGGGCCACAGGCCACAGGCACACAGCGTGGAGGGCGAGCCAGGCCCCAAGGGGCCCCGCCTGAGCTTCCAAGTCGGCTGTCTGCTCTGCTTGCACGTCGTCTCTCCCACCAGGCCAGGGAGCCTTCTATCCAGAGGGAATCCAGAATCAGGACCACACTGGGGGCGCCATTTCCAGTCCAGGGAGAGCACTTACTGGCCGTGCTCATTGTCAGAAACTCACTATGAGAAGATGTCTTCAGCAAGTACAACCTCCCGCCTTCGGAACAATCCGCTTTGCCTTGCCTGAAGCCCACCTCAGGGTTCCACGTCGCCTGTCGCCCCTCGCCCCCGGTGCCCAGGACTCTCGTCGGGTCTGCCAGCCTTGCCGCGTGCCGGGCACCACTAGTCCTTGCCTGGGCTGGAGCTGCCTCCTGGCTGCCAGTTCTGCCCGGGCCACGGTGCGCTCGCAAAGCCAGCAGACCATCAAGTGCTGCCCCTCCCAAGAGGGACTTGGTGCTCCCTGCCTGGGGACTCGGCACACACGGAGCCGGTGCCCGCTGCTGAGACGGGCCCAAGCGGGTTGACCAGAGACCCACAGCTGCAACCCAAGGCTGAGGTGGAAGTCACTCCACTTCCATAGCGGGGAGAGGGGACCCAAGCCTTAGAGGCGCCCCTTTGCTCTAATGTGGCCCAAGCAGCCGTCACACTTCCCGGCATGTGGCCCGGTTCTCGCTTACACGCTGGGAGAGCACTCGCTGCCCTGGGTTCCCAGGCAAGCGCCGACCCCACAGGTCCCAAGGGCAATGCCACTTGCAGACCCCACGGCCCTAAAGCGTCCCTCACCCTGACCCTGTCGCCCACTCACACACTCTTAGTCTGAATCTCACCCACTGTTAAAAAGGGAAACTTTCTGGAGGACTTTGTTAATAATTATGAAGAATCTTGAAAATGTTCACCATTCCTCCTTTGACCCAATAAACCAGCTCTAAGTAGTAGATCCTAAATAATAAGAACAGATAGTACGTGAATTACAAGGCTGCTGAGAGCAGTAGAGTTCTTGTGTTGCTGTAAAACATACCTAACATAAAATCTACCATTTTTTCCATTTTAAAGTGTGCACTTCAGAGGCGCCCGAGGGGCTGAGCCGGTTAAGCATCCAACTCTTGATTTGGGCTCAGGTCATGATCTCAGGTTCCAGAGATCAAGCCCTGCATCGGGCTGTGTGCTGACAGCGTGGAGCCTGCTTGGGATCCTCTCTCTCCCTGTCTGTCTGCTCCTCTCCGGCGCGCTCTATCTCTCTCTGTCTCTAAAAAAAAATAATAAACTAAACAAAAATTTAGGTGTACACTCCAGTGGCACCTAGCACCTTTCTCTGCAACCACCGCCTGTCTTGTTCTAGCATTTTCATCGCCCCCTGGGAGGTGACCCCGTACCCCTTCTCTCCACATTCACCCCAGCCCCTACTGCTCTTTTCTGTCCACACATAAACGCAACTGTACACTATGGGGTCCAATGTGTCTGACCTTGTTCGTTAGCATGGTTTCCGGGTTCATGCGACGCTAAGGTGAGCGTCGGCACTGCATCCTGTTTACAGCTGAGTAACATTCCCCACTGGTCCCTCAAATGCAGGGACCACATTTTGCTCACTCATTCATCCATCAATAGACACTGGGTCGTCTGCACCAGGGGCCACTGCAAATAGTGCTGCAGTGCACACTCGTGTGCAAGTTTTCATCTGAGTCCCTGTTTTCAAATCTTCGGGGTGTATGCCTAGGAGTGCAACGGCCGGGCCCTAAGGTCACTCTGTACTGAACTTCTTGAGCTCCAGCATGAGTTTTAGTGCCAAAACCTTTATGACAATCTTAAGGATGAAGCATCTACCTCACTGAAACATACAGCTGCCCTCCCACAGCCTGTTTCTCAAAAGAAGATGTAAAATGAAGTGAACTCTGAGAACTACCATAAAAATATCTGTTTATGGACAAAGGCTGAGAAAGAATATATAAAAACACTGCAAGGGAAACCTGAGATTTCCCCCCAAACTTTATATACTGGTTTTTGGGGAGGAAATGCTTAGAAACTTCAAAAAAAAAAAAAAGACCGTGGCTGGAAAATTCTCATGATAAAATATTAAGCAAAAAGACCTGCTTAGACCAGTGTGACCCCAATTCTGAGGAGCATGGATCTTGGGGAATAGGGGGCAACCCAGCTCGGACAGAGGCAGGGAGGGAGGGGTGGCTGGCTGGGCCATCTCGCTGCCCCAAATGTGCTAGCTCAGAGAGGGCGCAGAGCTCACAAAGCTTTTTAAAACTAGTTTTCATGGATGGTTAAGTTATGCATCTTCATCGGTATGTGTGTATGCATTCAACATTACACGATACTTTCTTTAAAGACTCTCAGGAAATTCACAAAAATGGAAAAATGTTAGCAGTGGGTTATACCTGGGACATATTTACAGGTGATTTTTTCTTTACTCTTTTGTTCTTTATTGCATTTTTCCGACGACATCCCTTTTACAATCAGAGAGAAAACATACAAAGACAATCTAGCCTGTGACACGTTCTGAGCTTTCCTCAGTTTCCTCAAGGCTCCAGACTATGTGGCAGGCGACTGGTTGTGCTCCTGGCTCCGAGCTAGGACTGCAGCCTCCGTGGGTGCCGATTAAAGGACAGTGGTGGTAATGAAGTCACATCACACTCCACATCCACACCCAATCTGCCAAGGCTTAGGACACACTACTTTCTCCCTCTACTGCCTTCATTTCCCTCCCAGGTGTCCCACAAAAGGAAGAGGCGACTTCCAGGAGCCTGGAGTCCCAGAGGGAGTAGAGGAGGCCCAGGGGGACCCTTGGGCTGCGGCCTCCATGTGAGAGGGATGGATCACAGCCACCCACCCCCTAGACGAAGTGGCCAAGAAGGCCCCACCCCCACCCCAGGGGCCACTGGGAAATCGGCTCTGGAAGACGGAAGGGCCTGACCACGGGGCTGGCCAGTTAGCCTTAATGGGCCTCAGGCCCGGGAACGGGGACAGGACTGAGCAGACACCCGCTTCCCCATTCTCCCAGTGCAGCCCCCTCTGCCTGCCGCCTACTGGCTCCTCTAAGGTGGGATTTACGGAAGGAAGGCGTTCTGTGGGTGATCAAGGTGTGAGGCCTGGGGTCTCAGCAGAAGACGACAGGAGGGTCCTGGGGTTGGGGGAGAGCACTGACTCTGTACAAACCAGCCAAAGAGGCAGGGAGGCAGACACCTCAGGTCTGCCTTCAGAAGGAGCCCGTGCCCACCCCACCCGCAATGCCCACCCCAGCCCCTCGATGCAAGCCAGGTGGCAGGGGCGGGGCCCCTCCCCACCAGGAGCAGACAGGCGTGGGGTAGCCAGTCAGGTAGTGGAGTGACAGACAAGACGCAGCTAGGCAGGGGTCTACCTCATCCCAGGCTCTAAAGGAGGACCGGCATAACCAGTAAAGAAATCAAATCAGTAACCAAAATCCCCCAAAAAAGGAGTTCAGGGCCGGATGGCTTTCCAGGGAAACACCTATTCTTTTGAAGCTGTTCCAAAAAATAGAAATGAAAGGAAAACTTCCAAACTCATCCTATGAAGCCAGCATTATCTTGATTCCAAAGCCAGACAAAAGTCTTCCCTGAAAAGGAGAACTACAGACCAATTTCCCTGATGGACATGGACGCAAAAACACTCAAGAAGATACTAGCCAATCGGATCCAACAATACATTACAAGAATTATTCACCACAACCAAGTGGGATTTATACCTGGGATGCAGGGCTGGTTCATTAACTGCAAACCAATCAAGTGATACATCACATTAATAAAAGAAAGAATAAGAACTACATGATCCTCTCAATAGATGCAGAGAAAGCGCTGTACAGAACACAGCATCCTTTCTTGATAAAAACCCTCAAGAATGTAGGGATAGAAGGATACCTCGAGATCATAAAAGCCATATATGAAAGACCCAATGCTAATGTCATCCTCAATGAGGAAACACTGAGAGCTTCCCCCAAGGTCAGGAACATACGAATGTCCACTCTCACCACTGTTATTCAACATAGTGTTGGAAGTCCTAGCCTCGGCAATCAGACAACACAAAGAAATACAAGGCATCCAAATTGGGTAGGAGGAAGTCAAACTTCCGCTCTTTGCGCAAGACATGATATTCTATGTGGAACCCAAAAGATTCAACCAAAAAACTGCTAGAACTGATCCACAAATTCAGCAACGTCACTGGATATAAAATCAATGCACAGAAATAAGCTGCATTTCTATATACCAATAATGAAGCAACAGAAAAAGAAATCAAGGAATCAATCTCAATTTATAATTGCACCAAAAACCATAAAATACCTAGGAATAAACCTAACCAAAGAGGTGAAATATCTATACACTGAAAACTATAGAAAGCTCATGAAAGAAATTGAAGACACACACACTAAAAAAATGGAAAAATATTCCATGCTCATGGATTGGAAAAACAAATATGGTTACAATGTTGATATTAACCAGAACAATCTACATATGCAATGCAATCCCTATCAAAATAATACCAGCATTCTTCACAGAGCTAAACAAACTATCCTAAAATTTTTATGGAACCAGAAAAGACCCTGAATAACCAAAGCAATCCTGAAAAAGAAAACCAAAGCCGGAGGCATCACAATTCTGGACTTAAGATCTATTACAAAGCTGTAATCATCATGAGAGTATGGTACTGGCACAAAAACAGACACACAGATCAATGGAACAGAACCCAGAAATGGACCCACAAACGTATAGCTAACTAATCTTTGACAAAGCAGGAGAGAATATCTAATGGAAAGACAGTCTCTTCAGTAACTTGGTGCTGGGAAACCTGGACAGCGACATGCAGAACAATGAACCTGGACCACGTTCTTACACCAGACACAAAAATAAACTCAAAAATGGATGAAAGACCTAAATGTAAGACAGGAAGTCATCAAAATCCTAGAGGAGAGGGGCGCCTGGGTGGCTTAGTCGGTTAAGCGTCCGACTTTCGCTTAGGTCATGATCTCACGGTTCGTGGGTTCGAGCCCTGTGTCGGGCTCTGTGCTGACTGCCAGCTCGGAGCCTGGAGCCTCTTTCAGAGTCTGTGTCTCCCTCTCTCTCTGACCCTCCCCTGCTCACGCTGTCTCTCTCTCTCTCTCTCTCCTAGAAATAAATAAAAATTAAAAAAAAATAATCCTAGAGGAGAAAGCAGACAAAAACCTCTCTGACCTTGGCTACAGCAACTTCAACACATCTCCAGAGGCAAAAGAAACAAAAGCAAAAATGAACTATTGGGACCTCATCAAAATAAAAACATTTTGCACAGTGAAGAAAACAATCAGCAAAACTAAAAGGCAACTCACGGAACGGGAGAAGATATCTGCAAATGACATATCAGATCAAGAGTTAGTATCCAAAATCTCTAAAGAACTTATCAAACAACACCCCAAGAAACAAATAATCCAGTGAAGAAATGGGCAAAAGACCTGAATAGACACTTTTCCAAAGAAGACATCCAGTTGGCCAACAGACACATGAAAAAATGTTCACTGTCACTCATCATCAGGGAAATACAAACCAAAAGCACTGTGAGATATCACCTCACACCTGTCACAATGGCCAACATTAACAACTCAGGCAACGACAGATGTTGGTGAGGAGGCCGAGAAAGAGGAACCCTGTTGCACAGCTGGTGGGAATGCAAACTGGCGCAGCCACCCTGGAAAACAGTATGGAGGTTCCTCAAAAAGTTAAAAACTGAACTACCCTACGACCCAGCAATTGCACTACTAGGTATTTACCCAAGGGACACAGGTGTGTTGTTTCGAAGGGGCACATGCACCCCAATGTTTACAACAGCACTATCAACAATAGCCCAAGTATGGAAAGAGCCCAAATGTCCACCAATGGATGAATGTGGTATACACATAGAAGCATTTATTACTCGGCAATCAGAAAGAATGAAATCTTGACATTTGCAACTACGTGGATGGAACTGGAATGTATTACGCTAAGTGAAATCAGTCAGCCAGAGAAAGACAAGTATCATATGACTTCTGTCATACGTAGAATTGAAGATACAAAACAGATGAACGTAAGAGAAGCAAAAATAATATAAAAACAGGGAGGGGTAATCTGAGGGGTGCTAGAGGGATCGTGGGTGGGTGGAGGGGTAAATGGGCAAGGGGTATTAAGGAGGACACTGTTGGGATGAGCACTGGGTGTTATACACTGGGGATGAATCACTGGCTTCTACTCCCGAAATCATTATTGCACTATATGCTAACTTGGTTTTAAGTTAAAAATTAAGTAAATAAAAATTTTTTAAAAAATAAAGGAGGGTAGGGAGGGAGTTTCGGTGGGGGTGGGAAGAACTTTCTAGCAATCAGGGGTGTTGGGAGTGAGCAAGGAAGGGGAGGTGGGGTGTCAGAGACTGTCTGAGTGTGGATCTGGGCGACTGGGCCACAGCCCGTTGCTTTCTCCTATTCCCGGGCGGGGTCAGGAGGGGGCTGAAGACGAGGGATTCCCGGCGCGAACCTGCGCTGTCTCCATGTGGCTTCTCCAGGGAGCAGAGGGACAGTGGAAAAGGAGCCCAGGAAACAGGGAGGGCTCCCCTCTGCCCCAGGGCACCATTCCAGAAGCTGACTGCTTCAGGCTGTTGGAAGACGGTGGGAGGGGAAGGGACAAAGCCGCATCTCAGGAGCTCGGCGGCAGAGAGCCCGGGGCATTAGGTCAGCACAGGCGTTATTTGAGTGCACAAGTGACCCTCTGTGTCCCCAGTCAGCTGGGAACCACTGGAAGGAAGCGGGCACGTGTTCCCGAAAGCAGCAGGCCCACGGCCTTCCCCAGACTAACACTCATCAGAGCACTAGAAGGAGCGGAAGAGCCAGGAACAAGACACGAATAAGATCCCTTCGCGCAGGGGAGCCCAGTGCCGGGGGCGGAGCCCAGTGCCGGGGGCGGAGCCCAGTGCCGGGGGCGGAGCCCAGTGCCGGGGGCGGAGCCCAGGCCAGAACCATTTGCAACTGAACTCAGAGCACTGAGCTTCGTGGGAGAAAATGCTGAAGTGGGGGCGCGGCTTCCCGGGGCAATCTTGCACAGGACCGGAAGGACGACAAGAAGCCAGCCAGGAGAGGGACTTTGGAGGACACTGCAGGCAGCGCTAAGCCCTTGGTGCTCCCGGAGAATCGTGGACTCCACGAGGAGCGCGGAGCAGGAGACCAAGTGGCTGCAGGGGAAAGACCAGCAGGCAACCACAGTGGCCCAGACCAGAGAGGCGGTGGCAGTGGCGATGGGGACTGTCAGGACCCGCTGCCGGGCGCAGGACAAATGACAGGGAAGGAGGGAGGACACCTAAGAAGCACATCACCCATCATTAGGAAAGCGCACATCTAGAGCACACACACATCTAGAGCACACAGCCTCACTCACCCCACTAGGGGTGGCTGGAATTAAAAACTGGAAAGGAGGGGCGCCTGGCTGGCTGAGTCGGAAGAGCGTGTGACTCTTGATCTCAGGGTCGTCAGTTCGAGCACCACGTTCGATGTGGAGATTACTTTAAAAAAATTAAAAAATAAAACCTAAAAAACAATGGAAAATCAGTGTTGATAAGGATGTGGAGAAATGAAACTCTCACCCACTGCTTGTGGGAATGTAAAATGGGGCAGTGCGTGTGTTAAAGTCTAGAGTTACCATATGACCCAGCAAATCCCACAAAAAATGGAAAATAGGCATCCACACAAAAACCCGTACACAAATGTTCAGAGCAGCACTATTCATAATCGCCAAAATTTGGAAGCCAACGAAATGTCCACCAACAGATGGATAAACAGTGCGGTAACACCCACACAGTGGCTTATTCAACCGCATAAAGGGATGAAGCCCTGATACCTGCTACAACACGGATGAAAACAGTGTAGCCAGGGGAAAGAAGGCAGAGGCACAAACGGGCACATACTGTATGATTCCAGCACAGGCAAGTTCATAGGGACACAAAGCAGATGAGTGGTTGCAGGAGGCTCGGGCAGGGGAGAATGGCCGAGTGCCCGCTTCATGGCTATGAAGTTCCCTTTTCGGATGGTGAACACGTTCTGGAAATAAACAGTGGTGATGGCTGCACAACACTGAATGCACCACATGGCACTAACGGTGAATTTTGTGTCATATTTTTTCCACAATAAAAATATAAGACTGCCGCCTAGACCCACAGAGACCGCAGAAGTGAGGACCTCTGGGGAGAATGCAGGGTTGGCGTAAACACAGGAAATGGACATGTTTTATTAACGGAATTTTTTTTCCCTCAGATCTGAAGTTCCTGAAACATGCAGACGTCCCCATTGCCCCATTCCACCTACATGGGTCCCACACCCAAGCCACCAAACCGGTTGTCATGTGACCACTGTTACTGAATTCAACTAGGGAATGTTCTTAATTTAAAATCATGAGGTGGGGAGCCTGGCTGGCTCAGTCGGTAGAGAATGCGACTCTTGATCTCAGGGTTGCGGGTTCAAGCCCTAGACATTACTTAAGAACAACAAAGAATTTAAAAAATAAAATAAAATCATCAGATGGAGGAGAGCAGGAGGGAAGAGGCCGGTGGAGGACCATAAGCAGGTGGAGAGAGAGACCCGGATTCGGGGGTGAGCCAGGGAGAAGTTAAGGAGGGGATGTGAGCAGGACAGAGCATGAAGGCGGAAGGACTGGCCCTTGGCAGGTGCATTTGCTCAGAGCAAAGGGGGGCACCCAGCTGGCTGGGCGGGGTGTGACACTTGGCCAGTGTAGACTCGGCCTTGGGGAACGTTTGCAAAGAGCGCGGTCAGAGTTGGGGGGGGGGGGAGGCTGTGGGAGAGGCTGCCTTTGCATTTTACCAGGAGAGACACCTGAGCGGTTCGGAGGGGAAACTTCCTGAAAACAGGGCAGGGCGGGGGTGGTGGGAGGACTGCAGGGACCAAGACCTCGAGCAAGGGTGGTGGCCACTGGGAGTAGGCGACGGGGACACGCGGGAAGAGGAGGACCAGCAGCGGCCGGTGACGGAGGCCTAGGGGCAACGAGGGGCCACCAAGGCGGGCGGGGGCTGCGGGGGCTGCGCGGGCATCCGCAGGGCAGGGGCGGCGGGCGCCAGGGAGGGCTCGGCCCCGCGCCGTCCCCGGCCGCGCGGTGGCGGCGCCCCCGGCGGCGGAGGGCGGGGCCCAGGCGCGCTCGCCCCGCCCCCCGGGCCCGGAGCCGCAGACAAAGAGGGCGGCGGCCGGGCGGGCAGGATGGGACGCTCGCCTCCCGCGCGGGCCGCGGGCGCGACTCCCCCGGCACCCGGCACCCGGAGCGCCCAGCCGCGGCCAGAGCGAGTCTCCAGGCCCTGACCTAGGGAGCCTGGCGTAGCGGTGCGGGGGGTGGGGGGGCGCTCGCGGTGGGAGGCCCTCGCCATACTCCCCCCAGTGCTGTGATCCGACGTCTCTGGGCAAGGCGAGGAGAAGGGGAGGGAGGAGGGGGCTGAGAAAGGAGCCCTGGCCTGGGTGTCCAGCGGGGCCTGCGACCCCAGGGAGGCCTGCGAAAGGTACTGCGGGGAGGAGGGGGTTAACTACATAAATGTCCACCGCGGCTGAAGGCTTGTGGGTGAGGACTCGGCCAACCCCACCTGTTAAAAAACAGGCCGAAAGAAAACAGAAACCAGAAGTTGCCCCCTGCCCTGGGGCCCTGAGTCCTGATCAATGGCTCTAGGCTGGGCCGACCTAGTGCCCAAGGGATACCCTGGGTATGCCTGTGTCTCTGGCTTCCCCGGGCCCAGACGCGTGTTGTCGGGACCTCCACACCGAGCTCCACGCACAGCATAGAGGTCGGAGAAGCCAGAGAAGGCAAGCCTGAGCCAAGGGCAGGTTCTCTGCATTTCTGTCTTTTCAATGGCTCAGCACCAGACCTCGTTCCTATTTTCCCAACTCTGGAGCTTCAAATTTGTCAATCCGCAGGCACGATGCCGCACCTGGCAGCGGGTACCTGCATTCCCTTCAGGCAGCTGGCCCCCAGAGTGCGCGCTGGGACACAAGCTCTCTCCTTGCTACACCCACATTTTGCAAGGGAGATGCCAACACCAATGCCCCCGCTCCGGGAGAAACCACAGCACCCTTACTTAATACGCTCATGGATTTAGCACTGATCCAGTCATCAGCTGCTCCCACATCTCTCCAATTGTGCCACTAATACCCTTAGAGACTGTTTTTCTTTCTGGACCCAGGACCCAATCAAGGACCACACACATTACATTTGGTTGTTGTGTGTCTAGTATTTTTTAATCCAGAATAATTTATCCAGTGTGTGTGTGTGTGTGTGTGTGTGTGTGTGTTTAATTTCATGACATCGATCTCTTGGAAAAATCCAGGCCAGCTACCTTGCACAATGCCCCAGAGACTGGATCTACCCGCATTATGTTCAGCTTAACTGCTTTGACAAAGTGCTGGGTCCTACCCCCTCCCCACCAACAGCATCAGGAGGTACTAGATCAGGCTGTCCTACTGTTGGGGAGGCTTGATTTAGTTTAATCACATGGTTGGGGCACCTGGGTGGCTCAATCACTTGACCGTCCAACTTCAGGTCAGGCCATGATCTCGCGATTCGTGGGTTCGAGCCCCGCGTTGGGTTCTCTGCTAACAGGTCAGAGCCTGGAGCCTGTTTCAGATTCTGTGTCTCCCTCTCTCTCTGACCCTCCCCTGTTCATGCTCGCGCGCTCTCTCTCTCTCTCTCTCTCTCTCTCTCTCCCTCTCCCTCTCTCAGAAATAAATAAAACATTTTTAAAAATTTAGTTTAATCACACGGTCAAGGTCGTGTCTGCCAGGTCTCTCCTTTTCTAATTTACAAGAAACCTGGGGTAATACCTTGAGACCCTATGACTTATCTTATTCCCTGACAACCTTTATATAATGGTTCTACCATCCAAGGATGGTCCTTGCCTAAATGAAGCGCATCTCAGTGGCTAAAAAATGCCTTCATTGTAAGAATTCTAACAGGAACACAGCATTACACTCCATCATGATGTCACTGGCCTGGCAACCGGCACGCCCCCGCTTGTGGCTGCCTGGGCAAACCCTGTAACTGTGCCCGCCCCTTCTTGCCCAGGGGCAGGAGAAAGAAGAGGAAGCATGAGTGGGGGCTTCCTCTCAAAAGCCTTTTTAGTAGTTTGGTAGTGCTATGTGCGTGTGGGCACCCGTGTCAGCTGTCTGCGCATTGATAAGGGTGGATGGGAGAGGACTGGGAGCTGCACTCGGCACAGGAAAATAGATAATGTCCCTTGGGACCTCAATTGGGCAATGACCGCTGTAAATTGGGTTGGTATGTCTAAGGCGGTGCCCTGCCTGTTATTTGTAACAGTCACTTTGTAGGTGATGTTGATGTGATTCAGGGCCTCACTGATTGATCCCATCTGTTCCTCAGGTCCTTGCTACTTGCTGCGGTTGGTCCGAGTACCAGCAGCATTGACATGACCTGAGTGCTTGTGAGAAATGCAGAATCTCAGGCCCCAGACCTGCTCGATCAGAGCCTGCATTTCAACAAGGGCCTTGGGGCGGAGTTGCAGTGGCCCAGGACACCCTCTCGAGGAACCAGGAAGGAGGTGCGCATGCACACCTGAATGGGGTTCAGACACCAGGCAAGTGATTCAAAGGGTCTCTCCTTCCCTCTCAACCCCCCTTCCCTCCCCAAAGCTGCTGAGTGGATGGATGGTGCCCACCTAGGGTCTGGTGAAATCTGACCATGGGCCCTGACCCCTGCCTTTCTAGCTGAGAGCAGGCCTCTCAGCCACTTCTGAAGTCCTGCCTGGAAAGAGTGGCCAGGAAGGAAGGATACCCCACACAGCCTGTGTGAAAAACCGAAGCAATCCCTGAGGTCACCATCAAGATCAACCTTTGGGTGTAAGCTCACAACAAATGAAAACATCCACCCACCCACCTCTGGGCCCACCTGACTGGCCCAAGGGCATGATCCAAGTCTAGCAGTAATCCAAATGATGTTCTTTATGAGGTGCTCTTCATTTCCACTGCTCATAGCAAGAGCAAGAGGCAGATTGCACTACAAACAGGGGACATGCCTGTCACAGCCCAAAACCAGCCCGAGCCCAGCTTCTCAGCTTCCTCCTTGGCTCCTAACTCGTCTCATGCCTTACACGTCTTCCCAACTCACGGCTCCTCTTCCTGTGTGCATTCTCCCCTTTCTTTCACATTAGAGAAACCCTCAGAATAACACTGAACATTCTTCTGTCACTGGACATTAACACTGTCACGTCCATGAGTGAGGCTGTCTCCATCCAGCTGCTTTAACCACCAACAGAATGGCCGGATGGCAGCAACCCCCGCCCAGAGCCAAATGAGATCCCAGGGGAACCGGTGCAACTCAGCAAAGGTTGGGGGTTTCCCCACAGCAATGACCTTGGGAGGCAGGCACTCTTTATTCCCACATGGCGCAGTCTTCCCTGGTGGGGACCCTAAAGCAGAAGGAAAGAAAGACCCGCCCAACCCCACTAGGTGTCCATGCTCCTTCGGTGAGTGTGTGGTTTGTAAAGCTTCACTGAGGCGTCACAGCCATATGATGAAATGCACATATTCAGAGCACATGGTTTAAAGTTCTGTAAATAGACACTCGTGAACCCATCGTCACAATCAAGATAGTGACCATTTCCGTCACGCTGAAGTGTCTCACGTCCCTTCGTCCTCCCTCCCTTCTGCACATCGCTGCAAATGCTGATCTGCTTTCTGTAAATGTAGTTTGCATTTTCTAGAATTTTCCATCAACATCTCAGTCAGTCCTTGGAACTGAGGGAAGGAAGGAAAGCAGCAAAGGCATTTAAACATTTTGAGACGCGGTGCCCTGGTGGCTCTTGGTTAAGCATCGACTTTGGCTCAGGTCACAACCTCACAGTCCGTGAATATGAGCCCTGAAGGGGACTGTCTGCTGTCGGCGCAGAGCCGGCTTCAGATCCTTCACCCCCTCTATCTACCACTCCCCACCCCCCTCTCAAAAATAAATAAGCATTGGGGCACCTGGGTGGCTCAGTCGGCTAAGCGTTCGACTCTGGCTCAGGTCATGCTCTCACGGTTCATGGGTTTGGGACCCACATCGGGCTCTATGCTGACAGCACGGAGCCTGCTTGGGATTGATTCTCTCTCTCTTTCTGTCTCTCTGCCCCTTCCCCACTCGTACTGTCTCTGTCCCTCTAAAAATAAACTTAAAAAAAAATATATATATATATATAAACCTTTAGAAAATATATATAGGAGCATCTGAGTGGCTCAGTCAGTTAAGCCTGCAGCCTGCTTCGGATTCTGTGTCTCCCTCTCTCTCTGCCCCTCCCCTGCTCTTGCTCTGTCTGCCTGTCTGTCTCTCTCTCAAAAATAAATAAAAATTAGGGGCGCCTGGGTGGCGTAGTCGGTTAAGCGTCCGACTTTCGCTTGGGTCATGATCTCGCGGTTCGTGAGCCCCGCGTCGGGCTCTGTGCTGACTGCCAGCTCAGAGCCTGGAGCCTGTTTCAGTCTGTGACTCCCCCTCTCTCTCTGACCCTCCCCTGCTCACGCTGTCTCTCTCTCTCTCTCCTAGAAATAAATAAAAAATATTAAAAAATAAATAAATAAATAAATAAAAATTAAATACATACATATATACATAAATACTAATTTTTAAGACAGTGGTAACACAAGGTGACGCTGTGCTGATGATGGCTACTGGAGTTCAATGCCCCGTTCACACACTCCACAATTATTCCCAGAGGGCCCACTTCAGGACACGCAGTGTGCAAGGACAGAGCCCAGTGCTGCTGGGAGGAGGGAGGAATTATGTCGTGGACAGCAGGGAGCACGTCAGGGTGAGGAGAGCTGCCATGGAGGATGGAGGAAGACAGAGAGGGGACAAGTGTGAGCCCATGGCCCTCTACACTGCCCTCCCAGCCCTGTGGGCCCTTCTCTCCCCCAACTGTCGCCTCTTTGTTCATGGCCAGTGTCCCCCCTTATAAAAGGCCCCGGGGAAAGGGAGGGAGGGGTGTGTGGACCCTCAGCACACAGAATGGCGGCCAGCTCCGCACGTAAGCGCTGGAGGAGAAAAGACCTGGGCGCTGCCGCAGGGGAGGCGGGCGTTTGGCCTCTCCGAATCGAATCGGGACAGAGGGCAGGAGGTGGTGGTGAGGCACTCAGCCTGGAGGCTGATGGAAGAGCGCAGGTGTGGCCATGACCTGGGGCCCTGCAGGAAATGGCTGGAGTAGGCCCAAGACCACTTTCCTTTGTCACACAGGGTCCCCTGTGCACCTGCCAGCAAGCCCATGATGCTGTCAGGGGGCAGGGGAACCAACATATGCAAGACTGGGGTGACGGGGAACGACAAAGAGAGGCTCGATTAGATCCCTGACATGGGGGTCCGGGTGCCAGAGGGCAGCACACAGGCCCCCAGCAGGAAGGGCTCTCAGTAGACACTGCGTGTGCACCTTGGTGCTGATGCCACGCCCTCCCCACCTTCCACCCTCTGGGACCTGGATCCTTCCTCTTCCTAACTCAACAGGCAAGACCACAGGATCTGTCTACATTTTCAAGCTTGTCAGTGTCGGATCCCCGCCCCCACCCAGCACCCATCCCTGCCCTCACCCCAGGCCCTGTGCTCAGTTAAGTGGAAGACAAGACAGATATGATTGAAATGGATGAAGTAGGCCTCCGACTGGCCGCATTTAGTGTGTGTGTGGCTGGTGCTCGTGGCTGGTGCTCATGGCTGGTGCTCGTGGCAGCAGAATAAGGGGTCCGAGCAGTAAGCACCTCAATAGCCACCTTGGAAGCATTTGACAAAATCTAACAACGCTTCATGATAAAA
Organism: Hyaena hyaena; assembly: GCF_003009895.1. Lineage (NCBI taxonomy): Eukaryota > Metazoa > Chordata > Mammalia > Carnivora > Hyaenidae > Hyaena > Hyaena hyaena. The sequence continues at coordinate 508,372 of NW_024081437.1, forward strand.
ACACTCAAACTAGGAAGAAAAGGGATCCTCCTTGACTTGATAAAGAGCATCTGTGAAAAATGTACAGCTAATTTTATAGTCACTAGTGAAAGACTGGAAGCTTCCCCTGTTAGATCAGGAGCAAGGCAAGACTGTCTGCTCTCACCACTTCTATTCAATACTGTACTCGAGATTCTAGCCAGAGCGAACAGGCGAGAAAGAAATAAAAGGCATCCGGATTAGAAAGGCAGAGGTAAAACTGTCTCTACTTGTCCACGACATAATCCTGCGTATAGAAAATCCTGAAGAATCCACTAAAAAACAATTAGAGCTAATAAATGAGTTCAGCAAGGTCGCAGCATACAGGATCAATATCTAAAAATCAACTGCATTTCTATACAGTGCCAATGAGAAAAATGAAAAGGAAATTCAGAAAACAATTCCAGGGGTGCCTGGCTGGCTCAGTCAGAAGAGTGTGCAACTCTTGATCTCGAGATTGTGAGTTCAAGCCCCACGTTGGGTGGAGACTACCAAAAAATAAAAACAAACTTTAAAAAAAAAGAAAGAAAAGGACAACAGTTCTACTTATAAAAGCATCATAAAGAAGAAAATACTCAGGAGCAAATGTAACAAAAGTGCAAGACATTGTTTAAAGAAACTGAAGCACCAGGGCACCTGGGTGGTTCAGTCTGTTAAGCGGGTTGAGCAAGTGGCTCTTGATTTCAGCTCAGGTCGTGATCTTGGCTCAGGTTGTGATCTTGAAATTCGTGAGATTGGGCCCTGCATGGGAACACGTCGGGCTCTGTGCTGACAGCCAGAGCCTGCTAGGAATTCTTTCTCTCTGCCCCTCCCCTGCTCACGTTTTTTTCTTGCTCACGTTTTCCCTGCTCACATCTCTCAAAATAAACATTAAAAAAAAAAAAAAAAGAAATTGAAGACATCCCATGTTCATGGGTCATACTCCATCCATACTTTATCTATAAATTCAATTCGGCTGGCTTCTTTTCAGAAACTGGCAAGCTGATCCTAACATTCATATACGACCGTAAGGGATCTAGAATAATCAGAACAGTCTTGAAGAGTACAAAAATGGAGGACTCCCACTCGCTGACTTTAGTGAAGGCAGTGTGGCACTGGCACGAGGGGATCATTTCTCCAGAAAAGATCTATAAATGGCCAAGAGCACATGAAAAGGTTCTCCACATCACTTAGACATCAGGAAATGCAAATCAAACCCACAACGATACCACCTCACAGGCAGCAGTCCCTCAAGCAACTGAACAGAATTACCGATCTAGCAATTCCATTTCAGGGTATGTTATCTGAAAGAATTAAAAGCAGGGACCCAGGGCGGCCGGCTGGCTCAGTCAGTAGGAGCATGCAACTCTTGATCTTGGGGTTTTGAGTTTGAGCTCTACGTTGGGTATAGAGATTAGTTAAAATCTTTAGAAAAATCTCAAAAAATGTTTTTTAAAGAGTAGACCCCAGGGAGGCCGCCCACAGAGTCCATCCTAATGACTGCCACTCCAGCCGGCAGCTCTGCTAGCTACAAGGCAGTGGCCCAGGACCTTTGTGTTCTTTTCTTTAAATGTGTGTGTTTGTTTGTTTGAGAGAGAAAGAGAGAGAGAGAGAGAGAGAGAGAGGGCCCACAAATGGGGAAGGGGCAGAGAGCGAGGGAGACAGAGAATCCCAAGCATGCTCTGAGCTGTTAGAACAGAGCCCGACGTGGGTCTTGAACTCACAAACCATGAGATCATGACCTGAGCTGAAGTCAGACCAAAAATTAAATATCTAAAAAAATAAAATAGGGGCGCCTGGGTGGCTTAGTCGGTTAAGCGTCCAACTTTCGCTTGGGTCATGATCTCGCGGTTCGTGGGTTCGAGCCCCGCGTCGGGCTCTGTGCTGACTGCCAGCTCGGAGCCTGGAGCCTGTTTCAGTCTGTGACTCCCTCTCTCTCTGACCCTCCCCTGCTCATGCTATCTCTCTCTCTCTCTCTCTCCTAGAAATAAATAAAACATTTTAAAAAAATAGTAAAATAAAATAAAATAAAATAATGGGCACCACGGTAACTCTGTCAGTTATGCATCCAACTCTGGATTTCGGCTCAGGTCGTGATCTCATGGTTTTTGAGTTCAAGCCCGGCATCGGGCTCTGTGCTGACAGTGCAGCACCTGCTTGTGATTCTCTCTCTCCCTCTCCCTCTGCCCCTCCCCCCTACTCTCTCAAGATACATAAAGTAAAAGCAGGCACTCAAACAGATATTTGTACACCCATGTTCACAGCAGCCTTACAGTAGTCAGAAGGTGAAAGTGGCCCCGATGTACATCAATGGATAAGTGGATAAACACTATGTGTTATAGCCACACTGCAATACTATTCAGCAGTAAAGAGATTTGGGGAGCACCTGGCCGGCTCGGTCGGAAGAATGTGTGACTCTTGATCTTAGGTCATAGGTTCAAGCCCCACGTTGGGTGTAGATATTACTAAAAGTAATAATAATGAACTTAAAAAACAAAATTTATTCGCGCTACGATATAAATGAACCTTGAAAGCATGGTAGGGGCACTCTTGGTCTCGGGGTTGTGAGGTTGAGCTCCATATTAGGGGTAGGGAGTACGTAAAATATTTTTTAGGGGCGCCTGGGTGGCTCAGTTAAGCGTCCAACTTCAGCTCAGGTCATGATCTCGCGGTTCGTGGGTTCAAGCCCCACATCGGGCTCTGTGCTGACTGCTCAGAGCCTGGAGCCTGTTTCAGATTCTGGGTCTCCTTTTCTCTCTGCCCCTCTCTGGCTTGCTGTCTCTCGAAATAAAATAAAGACATAAAAATTTTTTTTTAATTTTTTGAAAAAGAAAACATGATAAATCAAAGAAGCCACACATAAAAAATCATATATTGTATGGTTCATATGGTTCACTAAGATGAAATATCTACAACAGGCACATCCATAAAGACAAAGATGATTCGCGGTTGCCAGGGTTGGGAGGTGTCGGGTTAAATGGATACATGATTGCTAAAGAAGAAGGGGTTTCTGGGGCACCTGGGTGGCTCAGGCAGGTGAGCATCTGACTCTTCATTTCGGCTCAGGTCCGGATCTCACGGGATGGAGTCCCGTGTTAGGCTCCACGCTGTTAGCCCTTAGGATTCTCTGTCTCTCCCTCTCTCCCACTTCCTGTCTCTCCCTCAAAATAAACTTTAAAAAAAAAAGAAGATGGGGTTTCTTTTTAAGGCGATGACAATGTTCTGGAATGAGATGGTGGGGGCAGTTGCACAGCTCTCTGAATATAGTAAAAACCACTGATTGCACACTTTACCAGGGTGTGTGAATTATACCTCAATAAAGCTGTCGTTTGTTCTGTGCATAAGCCATCAGGAGAAAAGGACCTGGAACTCAAGGCTCGGATGGAGACTTGGGGTTCTTGGCGGGGGGGGGGGGGCGGGCGGCTGAAGCATCTAAGAAGAGGCTCCAGGGAGCCCTGGCACAAGCAAGTCCCACGGAAAGTGGCGTAGGTGTGCATGTGCACTTCCTGGGCTGCACCGTGTCCCCAGTGGGGTCCCTTACTCTCATAAGGTGCAGAGGCCGCAGGCAGACACAGCCTGGACAGGGAGAAGTACCGCTGCTGATACTAGAGTACCTGTGTCTACAGCAAGGAGCCAGGCCAGTGGGCCGCCTGGTTCCACTCTGAGAAAAAGATCAGACTGGGCCAGGGACCGCTCTCCTGCTGTGCCCGGGGCCCCAGCCCCCAGAAACGGGGTCTTCTGGGACAAGAACGGTTTTCCCTGTTTTCCAGATCCTTTTCATTCAGTTTTCTCTTGTCTCCCCTTTCATTTTTTTAATTAAAAAAATTTTTTAATGTTTACTTTTGAGACAGTGTGTGTGAGAGGGCAAGGGGCAGGGAGAGGGGGAGACACAAAATCTGAAGCAGGCTCCAGGCTCTGAGCTGTCCCCACAGAGCCCAAGGCAAGGCCTGAACTCATGAACTGCGAGATCATGACCTAAGCCGATGACTGAGCCACCTAGGTGTCCGGATTTTTTTTTTATTTTTTAGGTTTATTTATTTATTCTGAGAGAGAGAGAGAGAGAGAGAGAGAGAGAGCAGAGAAGGAGCAGAGAGAGAGAGAGGGAAAATCCCAAGCAGGCTCTGCATCGTCAGCTCAGAGCCTGCCTGACGTGGGGCTGGAACCCAGGAATGGTGAGATCACGACCTGAGCCCAAACCAAAAGATTCATCGACTGAGCCACCCAGGCGCCCCAAAACTGCACCCAGGCTCTGATTCGGCCCAGATTTCTTCAAGAGCTTTAAAAGGGAGCAGTATCCCCAGAGACTGGTCTGGGTCTGTGGTGGCTGCAGTTCAGACCGGGAAATTGCAGAGGGCAGCTGGCATGAGGGGCTCTCCTCCTGGGGGTCTGCGTGCCCGGGGTTTGGCCTCTCTCTCTCTCAAGGAAAGCTTGGCTCTTAACTTTGCTGCAGAGGTTCACCCCAAGCCCTCCCTCGGACTCGGAGCCTCCCCGAAGGCAGTCCCGGCCTCAACTGTGGCACCCTCCCCCCAATTGCCAGGGGGAGCCCAAAGGGTCACCTCAGTGTCTCTCAACCAGGGCTCATTTGAAGCCTGTAGCGCAGCGCAGCGCCCTCGGCTTTCCGCACATCCCCATGAGGTCGGCCTTAAATGAAATACTCCATCAATCCCTCTCTGAGGAAGTGAGGCGCCCACAGCCTTGGGATCGCTTGCCTTCTGGTGGAACGATTCCAAGAAAGGAAGCAGCGAGGATGGGATCCCACGGCGTCATCAACCAACCCGTGCGGCCCAACCTTTCGCCGGCAGCCCCGGTGCCCACCACTGGGATTCCACGGGGCTGCCTTTCAGTCGGGGCCCGAGTTATTAGCGACGCCGATTTCACGAGCGGGCAATGACAATGGCCAGGCACGACTTCCAAACAGCCGGACCACGACGAGGGGGAGCAGCCCGGGGGCGGGTGGCGAGAAAGGAAGAAAGAAGGCGAAGGGCGGCGAGCGGGAAAAGCGGGGGGCGGCGCGCGCGCCCCAGGAGACGGGGCCTCAGACACTAGACGAGTGGCGCGGCCAGGACAGAGCAAGAGTCCCCGTCCTGCCCCCACCCCCCACCCCCCGCTCGCAGTGGCCAGAACTAAGCTCACAGCACCAAAGCCGGGCTCCCGCGGCACCCCCAACCCCCCCCACCGTCCCCCACAGGTGCTTATAGGAGCTCCCCGTGTTCATCTAAAGAGACCCCACTCCCTCAGCCAACACCGCGCGGACTAGCCCTCGCCGCCCAGTCCTGACCAATAAGCCCGGAGCTGAAGTGCGTACCTGTCTGCGCCTGGTCTGCCCCTGGGTCTCCACTCCCTCCGACCTTGAACTCCCTCCACTTAGCCCCTGGGGCGTCTCAGGCCACTCCATCCGGGACATTTCCCTAGACACCTTTCTGAGCGCACACAGAAAGTACACACGCGCGGGGCCGCAGGAGCCTCCGCGCACACACAGACGGGGCACAGGCACGCACTCACGAAGTCACGCCACGCACAGGCAAGGAAGCCCCGCTCCGGGCCACCCGGCTGCGCTCGGGTTCCGAGCCCGCGGCCGGGCGTATCCCCTCCCTCCTCGCCGAGTACCTCCCAGTCCACGCCCCCCGCGACTCAGAACCCGAGGCCCCGCAGGGCAAAGAGCAAGCTGGGCACCGCTGCCCACGGACAGTCCGCCCCTCGCTGAGGCCGCGGCACCCCGGGCCGGGGAGCCCATCACCTGGGCAGGGCGGGAGCGGAGAGTGAGTGCCGGGATAAGCACCCAGACCGCCCACGCGCCCCAGCTCCCCTGGCCCGCGGGGACCTGAATTCGGCCGTCCCCCGCGCCGCGGGTGCCCACCTCCCTCCCCCGCCCTGGGTCCAGCGGGGCCCGCGTGTGCTGGGAACGGAGCCCGTTGCTATGCAACCTCCATCCCGCGCCGGCGCCGGCGGCACAGCGCCTCCGGGCTCCCGGGCCCGGGATGCAAGCGCGCCGGACCCGGGCCGAGCCCCACTTCCCGAGCCGGGCCGATCTGGATCCAGGACTCACGTCCCCTCTGGGCGCCCAAGGGATGCGCCCTGCACCCCATTCCCACGCAGCTCCCCCCATCTGGGACCGGTTCCCACAGAGCGCCAACACCCAGCAGCCCCAGAGATCGAGGGCGGGAATGGCTCCCTACCTCTTCCTCTCCGAGCCCTCCAGCCCTCCCAGGTCTGCGGCCGGCTTCTTCCCCAGGTGGCGCCCACGACCCCCCGCCCCAGCGGCCCCGCCGCCCTACCTGAAGCATCACTTTGTACTGCTCCTCCGGCTTCTGAACCACGCACATATTACATCCCATGGTGCTGGCCGGCGAGGGGAGGAGGGCGGGAACGGGAAAACGCCTTTCACTGGCCGGAGTGCGGGACCTCGGGTCCCGGGCCGGGGCCGGGGGCCATATCCTAGCGCAGGGGGCGGGCCGCCTAGCGGGGGAGGGGTGGACGGCCCCGAGGGAGGGGCAGCTCCACGCCCCTCGGGTTAACTCCGCTGGCTGAGGCCAGGCGCGGGCATGCTCCCTCGCACCCGGCCAGGAGAAAAAGGGCAGCGGGGGATGGGCGGGCGCGCCGGGCGTTGCTGGGCGACGGCCCCCCAGGAGGCGCGGGGGCGCGCCGGGCCGCCAGGGGCCGTCAGGGGCCGTGGGCTGCGCGCCTCCCCGCCCGCGGGGCCCGCCGCTGCCGCTGCCGCTGCCGCTGCCGCTGCCGCCTCCGGCTCCCACCCATGGCCACAGGCCCCGGGAGCCCCGGCCCTCGCGCTCGGCGCCGCGGCCCGGCCCGCCGACTGGGGGGCGGCGGCGCGGCGGCGGTCCCCGCCCGCGGCCAGGCCCGCGCCCACGCTCCCGCCTCGCCCGGCCGCGCTCACGGCGCTCCCGGCGCCCGCTCTCTGGCCCGCAGTCGGCCCCGCAGTCTCCAGCTCCCGCCCGGGACGACGGGCACGCGCGCGCGCCCGCGGCGGCCGCGGAGGTTGGGGGGGTGGGGCGCGGGGACGGGGCGCACGCGCGCGGGGGAGGGGAGCTGGGCGGGGTGGAAGCGCGAGCGGCGGGGGCCTCGGGAGCCGGCGCGGAAAGCCGGGGGCGGGGCCGTGACTTGGGTGGTGGGGGGTCCTGGCTCCCCGCTATCGCCGGCGTCGGGTCCCAGGGCTCTCTGCACTGGACGTGCGGCCGACGCGGCGCGGACCCGGGGGACGGGGTCCTGTTCGGAAGAGCGCCTCCGGGATCCCCCAGAGATCTCGGGGCCTCGAGAGGGGGGCACGATTGCAGCCCAGTTCCCGAGGCCTCCACGCTGCAGCCAGAATGCCTCTACCCCTCCTCCGACTTCCCTTTAATGATCGCTTCTCGCCTTCAACTCAGGCGTTCCCTAGCTGTCGCTTAAATGGACACCTTTGTTAAAATAAGATAAAAAGACAGAAATAAAAAGAAGTGGGGGGAGAGCCCACCACACGGCTCGGGATGCCCAGGGACTCTGGCGCGCGCGCACGGAACTGGCCCACCTGAGTCCGCTGCCTACCTGTGTCTCAGCCCCAGCCCGCGCTCAGGCACACCGCTTTGACGTTCCCTGCATCTCTCTCTCTTCTCTCCCACGACCTGCCCTCTCTCCAGGACAAGCCTGGGGAGAGAAGGCCTTTGCCTGGAAAGCAGCGTCGGATTGAGGGCCGGGTTCCCATGGGGTGCCTGGGAGAGTTGATGAGCCCCACCACCCCCCCACCCCCGCCCCCGCCCCTGGCTGTAGAAGATCACTTGATTAAATTGCTGCATGCTTCATTTCCAGGCTTTGGCAAGTGACGGAATCATTAACCACACTGGGCTGTTTAATTAGACGGCAGCGGCTGGGGAAGGCCCCCTCTTCCTCCCTGACTCCTGGGCAAGAGGATAGGAATCAAGAACCCTGGGTCTGCTCCAGAGTTTTGCATCTTGTCTTCCCGCCGCCTTCTTCCCCTTGTGTCTCCTGTATCCGTGTCCAACCTTCTCTCTTATAAAGACACTGGTCACTGGATTTAGGACTCACCCTACTCCAGTATGACCTCCTCTTACCTTGATTACATCTACAGCGGCTCTAATTCCAAATAAGGTCACATTCACAAGTAGGCAGGGATTGAGACTTGAGCTTTTTGGAGGACATAATTCTACCTACCACACATAGCAAAGTCCACATTCAAGGACGGCATAGACAGCTTTTTTTTAATGTTTTTTTTTTTTTTGAAAGAGTGCGTCCACGTGGGGGCACGAGCAGGGGAAGGGGAAGGGCAGAGAGAGGGAAACAGAGCCCAAGCAGCCTCAAACTAAGACCTGAGCCAAAGTCCAATGCTTAAACGACAGAGTCACCCAGGCACCCACATAAACTGGGTCACTGGGAATGATGGGGAGGGCAGCAATCCTATTCCCACTCCTTGGTTCATAGCACCTTGTATTGACTACTTATGCATTGCATTTGTCACATTATGGAGTAAGGTTCCCCAGCACCACAGGGTGTTTGCTCTGAGCCAGCATCTTTGCTGCGCCTTCAATAGGCTCTGGGTGTTTCTGGGAGATGTGGTGAAAGGCAGGGCAGTGGCTCCCATGCACAAGTGCTTATTGCCACACCTCCCTTGTTGGAAAAAGACTCCTTTGCTGGGAAGTATTGTTGTGTGGCATACTATGTCAATAGGTCACGTGTGCATAAGCCCTCAGACGGATTGCTAGCAGAGATGCTGTTCATAGGGAAGGCAAATCCAAATCCAGCGTTGGACTAATTACCGCTCCCCTCCCCCAGGGGTGAGAGGAATTCGATGTAACCTTTCTGCTACCAAATGGCTGGCTGGTCCCCTTACGAAATGGCATCACACCAAGAGCTCCATATTGATCTCTTCTGCTGGTGGATTGGGCATTCCGTGATGGCAGCATTGAGGTCAACCTTGCTGAGAGAAAACCCTTCCTTCTAGGCCCACCGAGAACCTCCAGCCCTTCCACCACAGCCATTGCCTTCATGGATCCATTGCACCGTGGAGAGAAGCTGGTTGACCTCCTCCACAGGGTTCCCTCTATTCGCCTGGCAGTTGAGTTTGACTTCCTGCTCTGCCAGGGGCCATTGGCAGAGACACAGGAATCCACGTACCCTTCCCGTGCACTTCCCTAGGTACATTAGGTATCTCCACACACCTCTTCTTCAAACCTTCTGGTCTCTTACTGTAACATTGTGATTTATAATGAAAAGTGTTTTTGGTCTTTGTCCCTGTTTTTGGCTCAGAGCTCCTAAAACTCTTGGAATTTCCTGTGATGGGAGCCATAAAGGTGTCTTTTGTTATGTGAATGCAGTGACTTTTGCACCACACCTAAGGATGGGGGCTGGTTGCCAGGAGAACCAACTGAATAATTAGAGGGTTGGAACTTTCCTTCCTCCTTCCCCAACCTCCACGGAGGGAAGAGCGGCTGGAGATTGAATCAATGGCCACTGGCCAATGACTTAATCAATCATGCCTTTGTAATGAAGCCTCCTTTAAAACCCAAAAGGGGAAAAAAAAAAAAAAAGGAACAGGGTTTGGAGACCTGGGTTGGAGATATGGGAGAGTGGTGTGCTCGGAGAGAACACGGAAGCTCTGTCTTACATGTCTCTTTGATCGGGCTACTCCTGAGTTATATACTTTTATAATAAACTGGTGATCTAGTAAGTTTGGCTCAGTCCTGTGAGCTGCTCCAGCAAATTAATCCAGCCCGTGAAGGGGCTTTTGGAAACCTCTGCAGTGGCAATGAGTCTGCCAATACTAATTTAGCTCATGACGGGCAGCCCCACTCACATAGGTACTTGATGTCCCATGGTCAGCTTCTTTTCTTTTAATGTTTATTAATTTGTTTTCAGACAGAGAGAGGGAGAGAGAGAATCCCAAGTCAGCACAGAGCCCAACATGGGCTTCGATAACATGATGGCAGCTGCTTTATTTTTAAGGTTTACTTATTTTTGAGAGAGAGAGCCAGCAGGAGGGGGGCAGAGAGAGAGAGGGAGACAGAAGATCCAAACCAGATTGGGCTGACAGCGCAGAGCCCAAAGCAGGGCTTGAACTCACGAACCTCAAGATCACGACCCAAGCAGAAGTCTGACGCTTAACGGACTGAGCCACCCAGGCACCCACCAGCTGCTTTTTGAATAGTTAGTACCTCTGCCACCTCTGCCTCCCTCTGGCCTTGCTCCACATCTTTGTGGGTCTGTGCTTGCATCCTTCTATTGAGGCTTCCCACTGACTCCTCACGGCATCATTATTACCTACCATGGACAGATCCTCTCAAGCCTTTAGGTTGGCTGTGTCTTACGGCTGTAATGGCAGAGCAGTCCTCACTGCAGCCCGGACCTTCTGCAGGACCCTTTATTGCTCTGGGCCCCACTTAAAACAGGTCATACCTGTGTGTCCCAAAACCTGCTTGAGCAAACATTTCCCCAGTTCAGTAATCTACTCAGCAGCATGCCAAATACATCTCTTTTCTGCTTGACTTAGTGGCAGTTTCCGTCTGCAAACAGACCTAACAGCCTTTTGCCTCGTTGCATCCGAGAGAGCAGGATGGGTCACCAGCAGCTTTACTGGGGCCATCGGAGGAAATCTGGCCAGGGCTCTCCGTGCTTGCTGCTTCTGCTTAAACGGCAACAGTCTGATTCGGAAAGCACGGCCTCAATATGTGCCCCAGTGTTTCCATCAGTACGTGAAAGATAAAGGGTTCATTAAGATGGATTTAGTGAACTTCCTTGAGTGGGTCATGCAAGAGACCTACCTTAACTGCACAGATTCAAGATGCCTCCCTTAGTGCTAACTCATTGTACGTAAAACAAAAACACTTCAGTTAGGGCACTCAGGTGGCTCCGTTGGTTAAGCAGCTGACTGGTTCAGGTCATGATCTCACAGTTTGTGAGTTCGAATCCCACACGAGGTAAGCTTGAGCCCCACTTCAGATGAGCCCCATCTCTCTCTCTCTCTCCAAAAACAAACAAAAAACAAAAAAACTTCAATTGAAAAAAAGAAAATCCTAACAAATACGAAGCCCCCTGAAAGTGTGGGGGAAGAAAGAGATCAGACACAGTGAGCTAATTCAGGGGTAGCTACTTTGATCTGAGTTCAACATTGAGGAGGAGAATAGAAGGACACCCCAGCATAGTAGTAGGGCTGTCTCTACCATGACTGGCATGGCCATTGTAATATTCTTTTTTTTTTTTAATTTTTTAACATTTATTTATTTTTGAGACACAGAGAGACAGAGCACAAGCTGGGGAGGGTCAGAGAGAGAGGGAGACACAGAATCTGAAACAGGCTCCAGGCTCTGAGCCGTCAGCAGAGCCCAATGCGGGGCTCGAACCCACGGACCGCGAGATCATGAGCTGAGCCGAAGTCGGACGCTTAACCGACTGAGCCACCCAGGCGCCCCTGTAACATTCCTTACCCTGAAAACCAAATTCCAAGGTGAGCTTCACCCAACCTTTCATCTGGACTGGTCCTGTCATGACTCTGCTGCTGTCCCTCCATGCCCTGAAGCTTGCATCTCCAAGGGCACCGAATCACCTTATAGAAGGGTTCTACTTCAGCACACCCTTCCTTGATTGCTGCAAAGGGCTCAGGAGCTTCCTCTTTTATTCTTTTCACTGGATATGGTCCCTGGGCCCCATCGCAGCCCTGCCGGATGGCCGTCTGGGGGGCCCCGTTTCCCAGGAGCCACTCATGACCTTGCCCCCTGGCTTCCCCAGAAAGGAACTCCCAGGGAAGCTGAGGCCAGACCCCCCAGACCCCCGCCCAGAAACTGCATCCAGCTTCTCATCAAGTGATGAGGTTGAGGCAGTGGAAACTTTGTGTCTGCTACTCCATTTTCCATGGGTCATGCCTTTGCTATTGCATCCAAAGAAACCATCACCAAACCCAAGATCACCTAGATTTTCCCCTAGGTTATCATTTTCTAGGAGTTTATAGTTTTGTATTCAATGTTTCAATCTCTGATCTACTTTGAGTTAACTATTATGAAGCAGTCTTTGTCTAGATTCATTTTTCTGCATGTGGATGTCCAAGTGTTTCCACACCATTTGTTGAACAGATTTCAACAAAACTACCTTTCCTCCTTTGTCAAAGATCAGTTGACGGCATTTGTAAGGGTCTATTCTTGCTATTCCATTTTGCAAAACTAAAACCCTATTAATGGCATGGAGGAAGCAAATGGGGGCACAGGAAGGTTCTGGGGTTTTGCATGAGAACATGTCCCGAGTTATGGGAACATGAGTATTTCCTTTTCTAGTTTTTTTTTAATTTTTATTTTTTTTTTTGAGAGAGAGAGAGAGAGAGTGTGTGTGTGTGTGTGTGTGTGTGTGCATGAGCAGGGGAGAGGGGCAGACGGAGAGGGAAAGAGAGGGAAAGAGGGAGAGAGAAGGAGAAAGCAGGCCCCTCGCTAAGTGTGGATCTCACGACCCTGGGATCATGACCTGAGCTAAAATCAAGAGTCAGACTCAACTGACTGAGCCACCCAGTCACCCCTTTCTAGTTTTTTTTTTTTAATCCAGATGCACAGAATCTGATTACTCACTATCCATAAAATTTGTCCACTCAAGACCCACTTTCATTTTTTTTTTAAGACTGAGTCTCAGTTGGTTAAGCGTCTGACTCTTAATCTTGGCTAAGGTTATGATCTCATGACTGGTGAGTTCAAGCCCCGCATCTGGCTCTACACTGAAGGTGCAGAGCCTACTTGTAATTCTGTCTCTCCTTCTCTCTGCTCCTCACCTGCTTGTGCTTGCTCTCTCAAAATAAATAAACTTAAAAAAAATATTTTTTTAAGATTTTTAAATTATTTAAAAGTTTATTTTCTTTATTTTGAGAAAGAGAGAGAGTGTAGGCAGGGATGGAGTAGAGAGAGAGGGAGACAGAGAGAATCCCAAGCAGACTCTGCACTGTCAGCACAAAGCCCTGCTCGGGGCTTGATCTCACAAACCATGAGATCATGACCTGAGACGAAATCAAGAATCAGATGCTTAATTGAACCACCCAGGAGCCATCCCCCCCACCTTATTTTTAAAAGATCTTATAAAATTGGGGCGCCTGGGTGGCTTAGTCGGTTAAGCGTCCGACTTTCGCTTAGGTCATGATCTCGCGGTTCGTGGGTTCGAGCCCCGCGTCGGGCTCTGTGCTGACTGCCAGCTCGGAGCCTGGAGCCTGTTTCAGTCTGTGACTCCCTCTCTCTCTGACCCTCCCCTGCTCGTGCTGTCTCTCTCTCTCTCTCTCTCTCTCCTAGAAATAAATAAAAAATTAAAAAAAAAAAGATCTTATAAAATTAATCTCTGTACCCAATGTAAGACTCAAACTCACAAACCCTGAGATCATGACTTGAGCTGAAGTCAGATACTTTTTTTTTTTTTTTAAGAGAGAGAGGCAAACCAAGAAAGAGATTCTCTTTCTTTTTTAATGTTTATTTATTTTTGAGAGAGAGAGAGACAGAGCACAAGCAGGGGAGGGGCAGAGAGACACACACACACACACACACACACACACACACACACAGACAGAATCCAAAGCAGGCTCTAGGTTCTGAGTGATCAGCACAGAGCCCAACCTGGGATTCAAGCTCATGGACCACAAGACCATGACCTGAGCCAAAGTCAGACACTTAACCAGCTGAGCTACCCAGGAGCCCCTTCCTTTTTTATATTTTTTAATTTGTATTTTTATTTATGTTTTTAATGTTTATTTCTTTATTTTTGAGAGAAAAAATGAGAGCACACACATGCGTGAGCAGGGGAGGGGTAGAGAGAAGGAGAGAGAGAATCCTAAGCAGGCTTTCCTCCGTTGGCACAGAGCTTGACTTGGGGCTTGATCCCGTGAACGGTGAGATCATGACTGAGGTGAAATTAAGAGGTGGACGCTTAACCATCTGAGCCACCCAGCTGCCCCTGTATTACTTAGTCTTGACCTTTGCTCTTCCATAGAGCCAACAACAAACCTAATATCTAAACCTACTAAAGAGAGTATACAGTAAAACCTATGGACACCTCTCACTTTTGAATACAAGTGCAAACATTTTAAAGAAAAAATCAGCAATTGGATTTGGGCAATACAGCAAAAGAATAAGATATCATGTATGACTGAATAGGGTCTAGTTTATAACTACAAGGGTAGTTCAACATCAGAAAATCCTTTCACAGAAGTCCTTACTCAGCAAATTAGAGGAAACTACCTGATCACATCAGTAGGTGTTAACAAGGCATTTGATAAAATCCAGCATTCACTCTCTTAAACCAAGTACAAACATGAAGCTGGTGGTGACAGACAGTGCTTCAACTCTGCTGGTGATCTCGCAAAAGGAGGGAGGTGCATGGAGACCCCCTACCAACTCCATTTTCAGCAAAACTGGGAGACAGGTATCCTCAGCCCCAAGCAAAGTTTAAGGGTTTGCCCAAAGTAGTTAGAATTCTCCTGAGGGCACCTGGGTGGCTCAGTTGGTTAAGCCTCTGACTCTCGGACTCCTGATTTCCGCTCAGGTCATGATCTCATGGTTCCTGAGTTCAAGCCCTGCACTGGGCTCCATGAGTGCTCTCTTTGCCTCTGTCTTCTCTCTCTCAAAATAAATAAATAAACTTAAAAGAATATTTTACACCCTCTTACACTCTTGGTGGGAACGTCAACTGGTGCAGCCCCTCTGGAAAACAGTGTGGAGCTTCCTCAGCAAATTAACAACAGAACTCCCCTATGACCCAGCAATAGCACTGCTAGGAACTTACCCAAGGGATCCAGGAGTGCTGATGCATAGGGGGCACACATACCCCAATGTTCATAGCAGCACTCTCAACAATAGCCAGAACATGGAAAGAGCCTAAGTGTCCATCAACGGACGAATGGATCAAGAAGATGTGGTTCATCTATACAATGGAAGACTACATGGCAATGAGACAGAATGACATCTGGCCATGTGTAGCAACATGGATGGAACTCGAGGGTGTTATGCTGAGCGAAATAAGTCAGGCAGAGAAAGACCGATACCACATGTTTTCACTCATATGTGGAACAGAAGAAACTTAGCAGAGGGCTATAGGGGAGGAGAAGGGGGAACGCAGTTAAGGAGAGGGAGGGAGGCAAACTATAGGAAACTCTTAAATACTGAGAACAAACTGAGGACTGATTGGGGGCGGGGGAGAGGCGAAAATGGGTGATGGGCGTGGAGGAGGGCACTTGTTGGGATGAGCACTGGGTGCTATATGGAAAACCAAGTTGACAGGGGCGCCTGGGGGGCTCAGTTGGTTAAGCGTCCAACTTCAGCTCGGGTCATGATCTCACGGTTTGTGGGTTCGAGCCCCGCGCCGGGCTCTGCGCTGACAGCTAGCTCAGAGCCTGGAGCCTGCTTCAGATTCTGTGTCTCCCTCTCTCTCTGACCCTCCCCTGCTCACACTGTCTCTCTCTCTCTCTCTCTCTCTCAGAAATAAATAAAACATTTTTTAAAAAAAGGAAAACCAACTTGACAATAAATTATATTTAAAAAAAGGAATAGTTTGAAATATTAAGAATTTGCATGGAAGCCACAGGGGACAGATGGGCAGAGTAAATAGTGGGCCTGTCCGTGATCGCATATCTCAGATAAGACCAGCGCACTTTGTCTAAGTACGAAGCTTACCGTGAAGTGGTAAACCTATATCCCTTGCATACAGAAATAGCTATAAGATCTCAGGAACGCGGGGAAGAGATAGACAGAAGACACACAGTGGATACGTGCAGTTAAAAGGTAAAGAGCATAGCAAAACAGCCAAAGGAGAGCATGTCTCAGAAAACCCTGGAAACAAAGGGCACTTCTATAGGTAGGGACTCATCCTGAAGTGGTCGTCCTCCAGGCCATGCCTAATTAATACAAGAGCTTGGAAAACGGGGGCCAAGAGAACGGAGATGGTAGAATCCATCCCGGAGAACCCACACTGTGGGATGTGTGGGAGGCACACTGGAAATGTGAATACCAAAGTGGCCTAGTGCTGGCAGAGCTCAGAAAATGTCAGTTTATCAACATTTTCCCCATGGTTAGTGCTTTCTGGGTCTTAAGAAATCTTTCCCAACCCGGAGAAGATGTTCTCTCGTTGTCTTCTACAAGCTTTCCTGTTTGTCTTTGATTTTTAGACCTTCAATACAATTGGAATTGATATTGTGTATAGTGTCAGGCAGTTGCCAAGGTTTTTTCTTCTAAGAAAGGAAAGGAGAGGATGGGAAGGGGAGAGGTGAGGTGAGGAGAGGAGGGGAAGGGAAGGGAGGGGAAGAGAGGGGGAGGGAAGGGAAGGGGAGGGGAGGGGAGGGGAGGGGAGGGGAGGGGAGAGGAAAAGACTTCTAGGTTGAAGATGCTCTGGAGGGCTCTACAGGGTCTTATCAGCAAGTCCAGGGTGGTTGTTTTGATTGTTTTAACAATGCCAGGAAGCCAACCAAAGTACTCCTTTCCTTTAAAAGGACATTGCATTGAGATGCGAGTCTCTTTGGGGGCCTGGGGGCCTTAGGCACTTTTAAATTTTAAGGGAAGCCCTTGTCAAGTCTTAGGGTCAGATCACAATTGCCTCCTGGAGTAAATGCAAACTAGGGGTTCCTGGGGAGGGGATACTGTCCATTCTTTCTGCACTCCTTAAAAACTAAAGTTTATTGAAATGCAAGTCCCTTTGAGGGCAGAGGCATTTGCTTATCCATATCAGGTCTGGGCTACTTTCACATTGTAAGGAGGCCGTTGGAAATTGGCAAGGCCAAATCACAGTTGTTTCCTGCGACAGACTCCTCCTGTGAAGTCCTGAGGAGGGCTACTGCGAATGGGCCACAGTGACAATTCGCAGAGGGCGCGTCCTCTCTCTGCCTCAGGCCCCATGACCCCTGCGCAGACTTGCCACTTTCCCTGTTTGTTTTCCACCCCTCACCCATCTTTCTGCGGCTCCTGGAGAGGCTTTTGCAAATGCATCTGTGTCCTTGGGCGAGGGTGGTGATCCGAACCAGGTGTGGGGGCGTGGGGTTTCTTCTACTGTCTTTGGGTCTCTAGTTGCGTCTAAGAGTAAAACTGACGTCAGGCGGAGGAACAAGAGAAAAGCACAGGCTTTGTTGAATTTTTACAGGTACACGGGAACCTTCTCAAAGCCTGAAAACCCGAAGTGACCAGAGCAGGCAGCTTTTCTACCTTTTATACAAAGAAGCAACGAATCTGAAAAATTGGCAAGACGGCGTAAAGGAGAGCTTAACAAAGTCTGTTTGCACAGATTTCTGTGCCCCCATGCCCCACATACTTTTGATATTAACACTCATTTTTAAATAAACTCGTTTTACTCTTAGCCAGCTTGGCCACACGTTAAAAATCTCTTTCAAAGATTCCTTTCCACATTCTGATTTTACCGTATGTTTTTCTTCTTTATTTTATTTTATTTTATTTTTTATTAAAAAAATTTTTATGTCTTTTATTTTATTTTGAGAGACAGAGAGCGAGGGAGGGAGGGGCAGAGAGAGAGGGAGACACAGAATCGGAAGCCAGCTCCAGGCTCTGAGCTGTCAGCACAGAGCCCGACATGGGGCTCGAACCCACGGACCGCGAGATCATGACCTGAGCCAAAGTCGGACGCCCAACCGGCTGAGCCACCCAGGTGCCCTGTTCTTTATTTTATTTTTAAATACCTTTTAATTTTAATTAATTGATTAATTTAGAGGGCACAAGTGAGTGAGGGGCAGAGAGAGGGAATCCCAGGAGGGGCAGAAGGAAGGAGAGAGAGAGAGAGAGAGAGAGGCAGAGAGAGAGTCACCCAAAGTGGGGTTCACCCAAGCGGTGCTCGAACTCACAAACCGTGAGATCTTGACCTGAGCCGAAGTCAGATGCTTACTGACTGAGCTTAATGACTTTTATTTTTAAGTAACCTCCGCACGCAACGTGGGACTTGAACTTACAACCCTGAGATCAAGAGTCACATGCTCTACCACTAAGCCAATCAGATGCCCCTGTTTTTCTTCTTTAAACAATCAGCCTCACTCTAGGACAAAATTACTTTCTTTTCCCTCAATAAAACAAACCATCTCCAGGGGCGCCTGCGTGGCTTAGTGGGTTAACCATCCGACTTCGGCTCAGATCATGACCTCAGGGTTCATTGTGTTCGAGTCCTGCGGGGTCGTTGGGCTCTGTGCCTGGAGCCTGGTTGTGATTCTGTGTCTCCCTCTCTCTCTGCCCCCTCCCCAACTCGTGCTCTGTCTCTCTCTCTCAAAAGTAAATAGACACTTAAAAAAATTTTTTTTTAAACCTATCTCCATTTATCGTGCCTTCTCTAACCAAAAGCACACGTTTCTTTCCTGGCATACAAAGCTGTTTCCCTCATTCTAATAGCTATTGCTTAGAGTTCTTAACCCTTAGAAGCCTTCATCTCTAGTGAAAAGTAGGAAGTATTGTGAAATATACCAGGATTCTTTCCATTTGCAAATTTATGAGCACAGTTTGTAATTTCTAGAAGCGTATACTTTTTGAATGGCTGTAATTTATTTTTTAACTTTTAATTTTTTAATTTTTTGAATGTTTTTATTTCTTTTTTTTTAATGGTTTACTGTCAAGTTGGTTTCCATATAACACCCAGTGCTCATCCCCACAAGTGCCCTCCCCCATGCCCATCACAACAGTCCTCAGTTTGTTCTCAGCATTCAGGAGTCTCTCATGGTTTGCCTCCCTCCCTCTCCCCCTGTTTTTATTTATTTCTGAGAGAGAGAGACACACACACACAGTGTGAGCAGGGGAGGGTCAGAGAGAGAGGGAGACACAGAATCCGAAGCAGGCTCCAGGCTCTGAGCTGGCAGTCAGCACAGAGCCCGACGCGGGGCCCGAACCCACGAACCGCGAGATCATGACCCAAGCGAAAGTCGGACGCTTAACCGACTAAGCCACCCAGGCGCCCCTGAATGGCTGTAATTTAAAGAGCAGTTGAAGCAATAGCACACGCAGATATCTTTTGGTTTCTCTGTAATGAAAAGCCAAGAGTAGGTAAGCTGTTGTGAGGAAGCGCTCCAGCGGCCAGACCGCCCGGGGCCGTTTGATCTCAACCCCTACTCACACCTGTGCAGAGGGACCCCGAGTGACCCACGGAGTGACCAACAATACCTGTACCTCATTAAAATCTCTGCCCGAGGCGCACAGCCTCACTTCTATGACGCAGTGTGTGCACAGGGGGCTTGTCTCCTCAAGGTGCGCGCGCAGCAGTTTTGCCTGCCTCTACGTATGATGACAGATGATGGGACCCCCCTCTAAGTATTCACCCTGCCCCTAAACAAGCGGAGCCCATTGACCTGACCCTTGTTCTCCGAGTCACAGCTTTGCAATGTATTCCCTGTGATCTCCTTATTTTCTGCAAATACAGTTTACTTTTTGCCACCACTTCACCGGAGGTACTTGTGACTCCCCAAGGAGTGGTCCCTTGCGGTTCGGTTCCATAAAGACATGCCTGTTGTTTGTTTGTTTGTTTGTTTGTTTAATCGGCTCTTCACAGCCAGACTTTTGCCATCCTTGTAACAAGGCAGTGGTCTGCTCCTGAATCGGAAATTAAGATGGGCACCTGGTTCTTCCTGGCCCGCTGACAAGCCCTGTGTTTTGATTTTTGTACTTCTTCACCCACTGTAAGCATTTAAGATGCCTCAAATTACGAACAGATGTCGGTGACGAGACTTCTATAAAGATGAACACAATCTACCAGCAGTGCCTGACCTGGTAGATCCATAATCCTGAAAAAACTGGTTTTGTTCTCTGAGGCTTCAGATCTCCTTCTGGACCCTTTATTTATGCATTTTGAGGGAAAGCATGAGCAGGGGAGGGGCAGAGAGAGAGAGAGAGGGAGAGAGAGAGAGAGAGGAAGAGAGAATCCCAGCAGGCTCCTCGCTGTCAGCCCAGAGCCCAATGTGGGGCTCGAACTCTTGAACTGTGAGATCCTGACCTGAGCTGAAATCAAGAGTCGGACACTTAACCGGCTGAACCACCCGGCGCCCCTCCTTCTGGACCCTTTAAACACTTAGCCTGGGGTGTTAATATGTTCTTGCTATTGTGTGTGTTTGCCGGCCAATGTCCTCAGGCACCGGAGGATGTGTTTGCCGCTTGCTCTACCGCCTCCCCTTCACGAGGCCAATCCTATGGGCCCTAACAAAACCCTGCAAACTTCTTGGAATTATCACTGCCCCGTCAACCTCAATCCTCAGGCAAGGTCGAGAGAACTAATGGGGTCCTCAAGTCTAGAACTTCTAAGCTTGTCAGGACTGTTCGACTTCCCTGCCTCAGGTATTGCTTTTCGTGTTGCTGTTTACAGAATTCCCTTTGGAAAACAACTCGCTCCACACAAGATTGTCATCAGCAGACCGAGAGATATCGGCACACGGCTTTCTGCCGATCCCTTGTTCTCTCACGCTGGTCACACTAGCTGCCAGTAATCCCTATTTTTTAACGTTTATTTCTTTTTGAGAGAGAGAGACAGACAGACAGAATGTGAGTGGGGAGGGGCAGAGAGAGGGGGAGACACAGAATCCGAAGCAGGCTGCAGGCGCTGAGCTGTCAGCACAGGGCCCGTCGCGGGGCTCGAACTCACAAACCGTGAGATCATGACCTGAGCCGAAGTCGGACGCTGAACCCACTGAGTCAGCCGGGCGCCCCGGCTACGAGTAATCTCTAATGCCTCGTGTTCAAGCCTGTCATCAATAGGTTAAGGAAGCCTTCCCAGATCCCAGTGCAATGGATCCTGTCAGTCACAGTTTACAGTGTGGTGACTGGGTGTTCCAGAAACTCTATCAGGGGAAAACAGCCCTCCAGCCCACTGGAAGGGAACCTTACCAAGTGCTCCTGACCATCGACAGGGCTGCAAAACGGGACAGTCTGGAGGGTTGGGTGCACATCTCGCAGCCAAAAGAGCTTTACCTGACACGGCTCCTGTGTAGATGCTGGAGAGCCCCAAACCAAGTTGCAAGGAAGAAGCACATCAAAGCTAGAGACTAGCTGACATCAGGGTAGAGCTCTTCTATCCAAGGCAACAGAACAAGACTTCGTACTTATTTTTTTTTTCAAGTTTATTTATGTATTTTGAGAGAGAGCATGCGAATGGGGGAGGGGTTCATACTTTAACTTCATACTTTATTATTATTTTTTTAAATATTTTTATTTATTTCTAGAAGAGAGAGAGAGACAGCGTGAGCAGGGGAGGTTTAGAGAGAGAGGGAGTCACAGACCGAAGCAGGCTCCAGGCTCTGAGCTGGCCGTCAGCACAGAGCCCGACGCGGGGCTCGAACCCACGAACCGCGAGACCATGACCCAAGCGAAAGTCGGACGCTCAACCGACCAAGCCACCCAGGCGCCCCTAACTTCATACTTTAAAACGTGAAACCCTTTGGGGGCATCTGGGTGGTGCCCCGGTTGGTAAAGGGTCCGGCTCTTGGTTTTGTCTCAGGTCATGATCTCACGGTTTCGAGGGTTCGTGCCCCGCGTCAAGCTCTGTGCCGACAGCGCAGAGCCTGCTTGGGATTCTCACTGTCCCTCTCTCTCTGCCCCGCCGCTGCTCATGCTGCCTCTGTCTCTCTCAAATATAAATTTTTTAAAACCTAAGAAAAAAGTGTTAAACATGAAACCCTTTCTCCTTTTCCTTTTCTTTCCTCCAGCATTGGCCGGGAAAGATGACAACCTCACCTGTATCTCCCAGGCCACTGCTACGTGGGGAATTCACTTCTGCTAATTAGACCAACCTTTTATTTCAGCCTACGAGAAAATGTAATTGTGCCCCCATTTTTCACAAGCAAAAAAGAAATCTCCTTGGTTGACTCCGGCGTATAAATCGTTGAGTGAGAAAGGACCCACCAGGAGGCTTTCATGGGCAGGATTCATTCCCTCGGCCTGTCCCGACCTGGTTAGGGATAAATGTAAATAAGTCTGTGAGCTGAAATTTTCCCTTAATCCCTGAAATTATTACAGAATCTTCTGCTAAAGACCCTTAGATTCTCTAGCCCGAATACTTGTTAAAAATAGGATAGCCTTTGATTATTTTTTAGCTGAGCAAGGAGGTGTCTGTAGTGTGACTTAACCTCACCTGTTATATCTGGATTAACACTTCCGGGGGTGTTGAAATTCACTTACAGAAAGTCCCTGAGCAAGCCACTTGGCTTAAAAGGGTGACTGCCTCAGTGAGCTCTTCCTTTGATTGGTTCGCGTCTCGCGGACTTGGCTCTGAAGTGCACTCCAAACACTGGCAATTGTCCTGCCTTTACAGTGATCGGAATGCCCCTGGTGGATGTCTCCCCGCCAGAGCTGCAAGGGCCTGTTCGCAGCTGCCCACGACCGAGCAAATGCTGTCCCTGAGACTGCAGAGCAAAAGCGGAAAGAACGGCTGACTTCCGGGCGTGGCCCTGAAACTGTGGCCTGCGGAGAGCACAGGGATTCGGCAACAACCTCACCTGTGAACAGCGCACCGAGGCGGATCGGTAAGAGCCACGAGACCCAGAGCCGAGCGATGGCCGAAAGACATGCTAACGCCTTAAATTTCAATCACACCTCTCTGTTAAGCTGAGAGTCTAAGCAAAAGGAGGGAATTGTTCAAAAGAAAACCACAGACCCCAAATAGCATCACCTAGGCCAAAACACTCAACCAGGGCTTAATACCCAAGCTAATTGCACTGTCGACCTCGCCCAGAAATGTAAGTCTTAATGGTCAGTCAGGCATTTTCTGGTCAGTGCCAGTGAAGGAATCTGTGACATGGGCTTTCTTCATCCTCCGAAGGAAGACGAGGTCATCCACCTAATAAGACTCCTTGTCCTGGGGCGCCTGGGGGGCTCAGTCAGTTAAGCATCCGACTCTCGATCTCAGCTCAGGTCACGATCTCAGGTTTGCAGGTTTGAGCCCTGCATCGGGGCTCCGTGCTAATGGTGTGGAGCCTGCTTGGGATTCTGTCGCCTTCTCTCTGCCCTCCCCTGCTTGTGCTCTGTCTCTCTCTCTCTCAAAATAAATTAACTAAAAAAAAAGACTCCTTGTCCTTCCCCCTAAGGGAACGTGACCTTGCCCAGAATAATGCTTTTTTATCTTTTGCTAATAACTTTTGGGACCTACCTTCCTTCCTATAAAAACCTTCCATTTTGTACAATTCCTTAGAGCAAACTTCTACTCGCGAGACAGGATGCTCCCCGAATCATGAATCACTTTGAATTTGCTCAGCTGAATTTTTCCTCGTTAACAATATGTTGAAGCCCTGATCCCCATTGGAATGATATTTGGAGGTGGGGGAGGGGGGACATTGGGAGGTAATTAAGTTTATTTTTGATTTTAAAAATTTACTTATTTTGAAAAAGAGGGAGCAGAACGGGGATGAGAGCGGGGGGGGGGGGAGAGAGAGAATCCCAAGCAGGCTCCGCACTGCCAGCACAGAGCCCGATGTGGGGCTTGAACTCATGGACCGGGAGACTGACCTGAGCCAAAGGCAGACGCTCAATCGACAAAGCCACCCAAGTCCCCCAGCATTGTTCTTTTTAAACTTTTTTTTTTTTAACGTTTATTTATTTTTGAGAGACAGAAACAGAGAGAGATCAGGGGAAGGGCAGAGAGAGAGGGAGACACAGAATCTGAAGCAAGCTGTCAGCACAGAGCCCAATGCGGGGCTCAAACCCACGAACCATGAGATCATGACTTGAGCCAAAGTCAGAGACTTAACCGACTGAGCCACCCAGGTGCCCTCAGCACTGTTCTTTTTTTTTTATTGGAAGTGTGAAAGTGTTGGGGCGCCTGGGTGGCTTAGTCGGTTGGTCGTCCGACTTTCGCTTAGGTCATGATCTCGCGGTTCGTGGGTTCGAGCCCCGCGTCGGGCTCTGTGCTGACTGCCAGCTCCGAGCCTGGAGCCTGTTTCAGTCTGTGACTCCCTCTCTCTCTGACCCTCCCCTGCTCACGCTGTCTCTCTCTCTCCTAGAAATAAAAAATATTAAAAAAAAAAAAAAACATTAAAAAAAAGGAAGTGTGAAAGTGCTAGGGGGTGAGAACCTTTTCAAAATTTTTTCTTGTTTTTCTAGTTCTTTTATGATGGGTTTTATTTCTTCTACTGCAGCTTTTCACAAAGGATATTGTTTTACACATGATTATGGCTTATCCCTTCAGTAAACTTTTTTTTGGGGGGTTCTATATCTCAGATTTAACCACCAGGGTCCCGGGGTGGCTCGGTCAATTAAGCATCTACTCTTTATTTTGGCTCAGGTCATATCCGGGTCATCGGCTTGAGCCCCATGTGAGGCTCTGCCCTGACATCATGGAGCCTGCGTGGGATTTTCTCTCTGTCCCTCCCCGCTCGCGAGCACACGTGGTCTCACTCTCTCGCCATCAAAATAAATAAACATTTTTTTAAAGTTCTCTTTAAGGAAACTTAACCACCATCTTTTTTCTTTAGGGCCCAAAAAGACGCAACAATGTGTTTCAGCTTAAAGATCTTTCCCAGTGTGGTGTGAGGTGGCCACTCTCCTTTTTCTTTCAGAGTAGGGGTGCCCGGGGGGCTCAGTTGGTTAAGCCTTCGACTTTGGTTCAGGTCACGATCTTGAGGTCCATGGGTTCAAGCCTCACATCGGGCTCTGTGCTGACAGCTTGGAGCCTGGAGCCTGCTTGGGACTCTCTGTTTCCCTCTCTCTCTGCCTCTCCCCCGCTCGTGTTCTGTCTCTCTCTATCAAAAATAAACATTTTGTCCTAGCTTTTGATGTTTGAGGTTCCTGTCCCTCTAGGCTCCTGATTCACCCGTTCCTGCAATTTCTTCCTCCTCCAGTCTTTTTCTACAATTCTTCTTCCGCTCTCCCTAGTTTCTTCAGATAAGGACATACAGTCTCTTTCTTCCTTTCTCCTCCTGAGAGTAGAGATCCCAGAGTAGAGATCACTCCCTTTAGAAAAGAGTTCCAACTGCGCAACTAACGCAGCAGTTTTTAGTTTCTTTTCTTCCTTGTCTTCCTTTCGAGTCCCCAAAATGGGGTATCTGCTGCGAAACTTGGGTGATAGTAAGTCCCGGCCAGCCTCCTACCTTCCCTTCATTTGAGTTGCGAGAGTCAAGACAAAGGTGGTCAGGGTCAGAGAGTGATTTTTATTTACTCTTGGGTTCATGGCCATACATTTTCAGAAACAAGAATCCTCAATAAACCACGGATGAAATAAATGAGGGACTCTCGCTCCTGAGCCGCCGCCGCAGCTCGCTCAGCTCACCTTTACCCTAAGGCTCGGCGAGTGGCTGTCAGTGACCCGCTCAGTGAGTCTCCACTGCCTTCAGTTCTTCCAGACTTACAGAGGGCGGTGGCATCCGGACCGCGACGTGCTTGCTCCATCAAACAAGCAGAATCTTCTGGTTGTAGAATGCCATGAGCGAGGCTGTAAATGGAAACCACGCTGACAGATGCTTTTGCAAACTTCTGGGGCACAAGCCAAAGAAGGCTTTAAGTAGATAATAGCAGATGACAAACCAGGCAAGTGGATGACCTCGGAGTCCCAAGTAGCTTCTCAGTGGCATCAGCTTTCTGGCCATCCCGACAGGAAAAGCTGGCTTTCCTTGCATTGAGACAAGAAAAAGTTGGAATTACATGGCATTTTGGTCTCCTTTCCGGTATCGACACCCATCAGCTTAACACCTTAATAATAATAGAAAGACAACAGGAAAATCTCCAAACCCTTAGAAACTAAATGATATACTTGTAAACAATCCATGGGTCAAAGAAGAAGTGTCCAAGGAAATTTTAAAAGATACACTGAACTGAATGAAAATGAAAATACAGAGGGACCTGGGTGGCTCTGTCGGTTAAGCATCTGACTTCAGCTCAGGTCATGGTCTCATGGTTTGTGAGTTCAAGCCCCACATTGGGCTTGTTGCTGTCCATGCAGAGCCTCCTTGGGATTCTCTGTCACCTTCTCTCTCTGCCTGCCGCCCCCCACGCTTGCATGCTCTATCTCTCAAAAATAAGTCAACATTAAAAAAAAAAAAGAACAGGAAATGAACATACAGCTTAGCAAAACGTGTGGGCACAGCTACCGCATCACTGCGAGGGACATTCATACACTAAATGCACACATTAGAAAAAAACGAGAAGCCTCAGAGCAGCAACCTGAGCTCGTACCTCAAGGAGCTAGAAAAAGAAGAGCAGAAGGAACCTGGGGGAAGCAGAAGGAAGCAATAAAGAGAAGAGGACATCGGGGTCACCAGCTGGCTCAGTCGGTAGAGCATGTGGCTCTTGCTCCTAGGGTTGCAAGTTCCAGCCCCACATTGGGTGTAGAGCTTAAGAAGTAAAATAAAAAATAAAAAAGAGGACTTCAAAAGCAAGAAAATGAGAAAATCAATGAAACAAAGAGCTGGTTGCTTGAAAAGATCCATAAAATTGACAAACCTCTAGAAGACTGACAAAGAAAAAAGAGAGAAGACACAAATGCCTGATATCAAGAGAGAAATAAGGGACGTCAACACAGAGCCTCCAGGCATCAAAGGGATAATAAGGACCCTCTACCAATAACGCATACACAGACGTTTGACAAAAATAGAAATGGAAACGGACCCATTCCTCGGAAGCACAAACCACCCCAACTCATCCAATATAAAGTAGATAGTTTGAATAACCCCGTAACTATTAAGGAAATAGAATTGATTTAAAATCTTTCCCCACCAAAAAAAAAGAAACTTCCAGTCCCAGATGGTTTCGCTGGAGAATTCTGCCAAACATTAACGGAAGATAAATATCCATTCTATACAATCTCTTCCAGAAAATAGAAGAGGAGGGAACACTTCTCAATTCAGTTTATGAAGCTGATGTTACTCTGGTACAAAAACCAGACAAAGACAGTTAAAAAAAAACTAGGGGCGCCCAGGTGGCTCAGTCAGTTAAGCATCCGACTTCCTCTCAGGTCATGATCTTGCGGTTTTTGGGTTCGAGCCCCGCGCCGGGCTCTGTGCTGACAGCTCAGAGCCTGGAGCTGCTTCAGATTCTGTTTCTCTCTCTCTCGCTGTTCCTCCCCTGCTCACGCTCTGTCTCCCAATAATAAATAAAAACGTTAAAAAAAGACAACTAAAAACCAATATCCTTCGTGAATATAAACAGGAGTTATTTTTTTAAACAATTTTTAAAGTATTTATTTATTTATTTAATGTTTTATTTATTTCTGAGAGAGAGAGAGAGAGACAGCGTGAGCAAGGGAGGGTCAGAGAGAGAGGGAGACACAGAATCTGAAGCAGGCTCCAGGCTCTGAGCTGTCAGCACAGAGCCTGATGTGGGGCTCGAACCCATGAACTGTGAGATCATGACCTGAGCCGAAGTCAGACGCTTAACCGACTGAGCCACCCAGGCGCCCCAGTTTTTATTTATTTTCGAGAGAGAAAAAGAGAGGGACAGAGTGGGGGAGGGACAGAGAGAATGCCAAGCAGGCTCCATGCTCTCCGTGCAGAGCCTGACTCAGAGTTTGATCCTTTGAACCATGAGATCATGACCTGAGCATAAAAAGAGTCAGACATGCAACTGACTGGCTCACCTAGATGTTCCTAAACATAGGAATTCTTTTTTTTTAATGTTTATTTATTTTTGAGAGAGCGAGAGATGACGGTGGAGGGGCAGAGAGAGAGAGGGACACAGAAGATCCACAGCAGGCCCGGTGCTGAGAGTGGAAAGCCCGACGCGGGGCTCGAAGTCATAAACCGTGAGATCATGACCTGAGCCAGAGTCCGATGCTTAACTGACTGGGCCACCCAGGTGACCGTAGAAATTCTTTTTTTTTTTTTAATTTTTAACATTTATTTATTTTTGCGAGAGAGTCAGAGATACACCTTGAGTGGGGGAAGGGTGGAAAGAAAGGGAGACACAGAATCCAAAGCAGGCTCCAGGCTCCGAGCTGTCAGCACAGAGCCTGACGCAGGGCTCGAACTCAGACCGTGGGATCATGGCCTGAGCTGAAGTCGGACGCTCAACTGATTGAGCCACCCAGACGCCTCGAGCCTAGAAATTCTTTTTTTTTTTTTAATGTTTTATTTATTTCTAGGAGACACAGAGAGAGACAGCGTGAGCAGGGGAGGGTCAGAGAGAGAGGGAGTCACGGACTGAAACAGGCTCCAGGCTCTGAGCTGGCAGACAGCACAGAGCCCGACACGGGGCTCGAACCCACGAACCGTGAGATCATGACCTGAGCTGAAGTCAGACGCTTAACCGACTAAGCCATCCAGGCGCCCCCCTAGAAATTCTTAATAAAATATTAGTGACTGGAATTCAGCAAGATATAGAGTTATACACCAAGACCAAGGAAGATCTATTCCAGAGATGCATGCTGGTTCAATATTTGAAAATTAATCAATGCAATCCACCATATTTACAGTTTAAAAAAGAAGAAAAATCACATAATGGTATTAATTGATGTAAAAAAAAATTTGACAAAATTCAACACCTGTTCATGATTAAAAACTCTAAGAAAAATAGGAAGAGAAGGGGAACTTCCTCAACCTGATTACAGGCACCTACAAAAGTTCTACAGTTTATATTATACTCAAAGGAGAAAGACTGGTTTTCCCCTAAGATCTTATTCAAATAGTGCTAGAAGTTCTAACCAGTGCATTGGCTCGCGATACAAGTCTTGTAAGACTTAAGGCAAGAAAAGGAAATAAAAGGCATACAGATTAGAAAGGAAGAAACAGGGGCGCCTCGGTGGCTCAGTCGGTTAAGCGTCTGACTCTGGCTCAGGTCATGATCTCACGGTTCATGGGTTTCAGGCCCCGCGTCGGGCTCTGTGCTGACAGCTCGGAGCCTGGAGCTGCTTCCGATTCTGTGTCTCCCTCTCTCTGCTTCTCCCCTACTTGTACCGTCTCTCAAAAATGAGTAAACGTTAAAAACAATTTTTTTAAAGGACAGGAAGAAATAAAACTGTATCTGTAGATAAGATAACATCGATTGTATATGTGGAGAATCCCAAGGAGTGCACAAAAAAAATTCTCCTGGGACTAATGCGGGAAGTCAGCAAGGCTGCCGTATACAAGATCAGAACGCACAAATCAGCATACTACAAATGAACATTTGAACACCAAAATTAAAATACAATATCAGTTACAAGACCTCAAGAAAATACTTAGATATAAATCTACCAAAATATGTATGAGACCTATGTGCTGAAAATTACAAAAACTCATGAAAGATCTAAACAAGACTCAACATAGAAGATATCTCAATTCTCCCCAATTTAACATGCAGATTTAATGCAATTCCTATAAAAATCCCAGCAAAATTTCTTGTAGATATAGACAATATTATTCTAAAATCTATACTGAAAGGCAAGAAATTAGAATAACAATCTTTAAAAAAAGAATAAAATGAGAAGAATCACTTTTCCCAACCTCAGGACTTATTATATAGTTATCATAAGTGCGATGGTGTGTTATTGGTAGAGGAAAGACACACAAATCAATGAAACAGAATAGAAAACCCAGAAACAGGGGCGCCTGGGTGGCTCAGTCGGTTGAGCATCTGACTTCGGCTCAGGCCATGATCTCACGGTTCGTGGGTTCGAGCCCCGCGCCAGGCTTTGTGCAGACAGCTCGCTCAGAGCCTGGAGCCTGTTTCAGATTCTGTATCTCCCTCTCTCTCTGACCCTCCCCTGCTCACGCTGTCTCTGTCTCAGAAATAAATAAAACGTTTAAAAATTTTTTAAAAATTAAAAAAATAAAGCATTTAAAAAATTAAAAAAAAAAAAGAAAACCCAGAAATAGACCCACACAAATATACCCAATTGATTTTTGACCAAGATGCAAAAGCAATTCCATGGAGTAAGGATAGACTTTCAAGGAATCACCCTGGAGCATGCAATGAACCTTGACCAAAGTCTCACACCTTATACAAAAATTAACTCAAAATGGATCATAGGCATAAATGTAAAATTCCTAGGAAAAAGAAAATAGAATAGACCTCTCTCAGGACCTGGGGCCAGGCAAAATATCTCATAGATTTACACAAAAACATGATCCATACAAGGAAACATTGATAATTAGGCTTCATTAGAATTAAAAACATTTGCTTTCTGAAAAACTTTGTTAAGTAAAAGGATAAAAAGACAAGCTACAGACTGGGAGAAAATACTAACAAGCCACGTATCCGAGAAAGGACTGGTATCTCGAATATATAAAGAACATGATAAATCGTCTGCTGTAGCTGCCCTGAGTGTGCCTGTCCATCACACACCCACTCTTGCAGGAACGCTGTTTAAAGCCTCGCTTCACTGTGCTCCGAGTCTCTGCGTCCCTCCTTTGATTGGGTCCGTGGGCTTATTTCTAACGGGAGGAAAGGCTTCTCTCCAACGGAAGCACAATGCCGATCCCATTGATCTGGAAGTTAAGACAGCTGCCCGGCCACTTTGAGCTCTTCACTAGGCAGTTACAGCAGACAATTTATTCCCTGGTGTGCGAGTCCCTCCCCTGGTTCCTCATCGGCTGAGTGCCACAGACGTTACAGCCTTACCTGCGTCACCTATGCCCATGGAAGGCAAAAAGCTGTGTCATTGGAACAAATGGACATTCCCCGAGGGGACGGAGAGACTTTTAGTCCCTCCTCCCTTTGTTCTTTGACACAGGCTCTTGCAAAGCCTGAGAAAAAGAAGGCCTTGAACCTGAGAGGGAAAGAAGAACCAAGAAGTGAAATGTCCAAGGGTTTGGGACTCCATCATTGGGGCGAGGGGGTCGTACATAATTCCAATAGGTTGTAAACCTACTGTTAACTAGACAGCACGGCTTTTATTTGGTATTTCTGAAAATGAATCATTTCCCCTACTTCTCACAGCCCCTTTTGGAACTAAGACCTCTAGGCCAGCAGCGCACAAGGTTACAGGAACAAGAAGCAAAATGTTGCCGGTGGGTCCCTAGGGGTAATGAGGAACAGTGCCACGTCCATCTCCACCCCTTGGTTCCTGGACCCCGGAACCCTGGCCAGGGGAGAAAGAGCACCGTTTAGTGGATGTTGGTTCAGAGCATATACAGCCTTCTGGAAAACCTTGCTCCAGCCCTGCAAGGTACTGCCACCTAGCCAGGGCTGCAGCTGAGTCTTCAAAAGGCCATTCCACTGTTCTATCCAGCCAGTTGCTTCAGGATGCTGGGGAACGCGGTAAGACCGGCGAATTCTACGGGGATGGCCCCTTCGACACACTTCTTTTGCCGTGAAGTGAGTTCCTTTATCAGAAGCAGTGCCGTGTGGAGCGCCGTGAGGGTGGACAGGGCACTCTGTAAGTCACAGATGGCGGTTCTGACAGACACATTGTGTGCGGGGAAGGCAAGTCCGTGTCCTGAGTAAGTACGTGTTCCGGTAAGGACAAAACACCACCCCTTCCATGACGGAATGCATACTATATATACTAATATTTAAAGTCTTAAAATCTGGTAGATTATCTAGCTTCTTGTTTCTTATCTTATTGAATTAAGGTCGGACTGGTGAGAATTTACTTGCAAAGGATAATATATGTCTCAGCTGTTTAATGTTTTAATAAATACCATGGAAGAGGAACAATAATACATTGTCAGGAATGGAAAAAAGAGGTTTTTAAAAAAATTTTTTATTTTATTTATTTTTTCAGAGAGAGAGAGAGCACAGGGGAGAGGTAGCGAGAGAGGGAGAGAGAGAAGCCCAAATAGGCCCCACACTGTCAGCACAGAGCCCAATGTGAGGCTTGAACTCAATAAACGTGAGATCATGACCTGAGCCAAAGTTGGACGCTTAACCAACTGAGTCACCCGGGTGCCCCGGAAAAAGAGTTTAAAGTAATTTCCATAAACTCGAGATGTTCATCTTAAACTTTTACCTAAAGTGAAGTCATAGTATACTTTCAAAATTCATCTTTAATCCTTCACCAATA
This sequence comes from Hyaena hyaena, assembly GCF_003009895.1. Taxonomy (NCBI): domain Eukaryota; kingdom Metazoa; phylum Chordata; class Mammalia; order Carnivora; family Hyaenidae; genus Hyaena; species Hyaena hyaena. The sequence goes on from NW_024081437.1 coordinate 540,187, forward strand.
GCCAGTTCTAACAAAGTATATACTGTGAAATTATAGTCACATTTAAATAATTTTAAATTATTTTTAACGTTCACATATTTACTTATTTAAAAAATTGTTTTTACATTTATTTATTTTTGAGAGACAGAAACGGACAGAGCCCAAGTAGGGGAGGAGCAGAGGAAGATGGAGACACAGAATCCGAAGCAGGCCCCAGGCTCTGAGCTGTCAGCACAGAGCCCGACGCAGGGCTCAAACCCATGAACCATGAGATCATGACCTGAGCCGAAGTCGGACGCCCAACCAACTGAGCCACCCAGGCGCCCCTGTTCATGTATTTATTTTGAGAGAGAGAGAGTGAGTGGGAGAGGGGCAGAGAGAGAGAGAGGAAGAGAGAGAGGAAGAGAGAGAATCCCAAGCAGGCTCTGTGCTGACAGTGCAGAGCCGGACACGGGGCTCAATCTGGCAGACCGTGAGATCGTGACTGGAGCCAAAATCCAGAGTCGGACACTTAACCAACTGAGCCACCCAGATGCCCCTAAATAATCTTTTTTTTTTTTTTTAATGTTTTATTTATTTCTAGGAGAGAGAGAGAGACAGTGTGAGCAGGGGAGGGTCAGAGAGGGAGTCACAGACTGAAACAGGCTCCAGGCTCTGAGCTGGCAGTCAGCACAGAGCCCGACGCGGGGCTCGAACCCACGAACCGCGAGATCATGACCTAAGCGAAAGTCGGACGCTTAACCGACTAAGCCACCCGGGTGCCCCTGGATAAAGTATTCTACGCTTGTACTATCCTTTTACCTCTCCAGGCTTTATTCTGGCTATTTTCTTCTTCTTTTTTTTTTTTTTAATTTTTAAAGTGTTTTATTTATTTCTGAGAGAGAGAGAGAGAGAGACAGCGTGAACAGGGGAGGATCAGAGAGAGAGGGAGACACAGAATCCGAAGAAGTCTCCAGGCTCTGAGCTAGCTGTCAGCACCGAGCCCAATGTGGGGTTCGAATCTACGAACCGTGAGATCATTACCTGAGCCGAAGTCGGACGCTCAACCGACTGAGCCACCCAGGCGCCCCTTTATTCTTCTTTTTTCTTAAAGTTTATTTATTTATTTTGAGAGAGAGAGAGAGAGAGAGAGTGTGTGTGTGTGTGTGTGTGTGCACGCATGAGTGAGGAAGGGGCAGAGAGAGAGAATCCCAAGTAGGCTCCATACTGTCAGCGCAGAGCCAGACAGAAGCTTAATCCCACCAACTGTGAGATCATGACCTCAGCTGAAATAAAGAGTCGGTCACTTGACCTGCCGATCCACTCAGGTGCCCCCTGGCTATTTTCTTCTGACCTAACTTGGAGCTCACTGATTTTCTCTTCAGCCCCTATTTATTTATTTATTTATTTTTATTTTTTTAAATAGTTTATTGTCAAATTAGTTTCATCTTCAGCCCCTATTTAAACCAATCCACTGAACTCTTTTTTTTTTTAAGTGTTTTTTTTTTTTTTTTCTGAGAGAGAGAGAGAGACAGTGTGAGCAGGGGAGGGTCAGAGAGAGAGGGAGACACAGAATCCGAAACAGGCTCCAGGCTCTTAGCTAGTTGTCAGCACAGAGCCTGACGCGGGGCTCGAACCCACGAACTGTGAGATCATGACCTGAGCTGAAGTCGGATGCTTAACCGACTGAGCCACACAGGTGCCCCTCCACTGAACTCTTAATTGTGGTTGTTGTATTTCTCATTTCTAGAATTCTTATTTTATTCTTTTTGTAATTTCAAAATATCTGCCGATTTCTCAGTTTTGTCTTTTATGTCCTTAAATGTATTAAATATAATTATTTTAAAAGTCTACGGGGTGGGGGGCGCCTGGGTGGCTTAGTCGGTTAAACGTCCGACTTTCATTTAGGTCATGATCTCGCGGTTCGTGGGTTCGAGCCCCACGTCAGGCTCTGTGCTGACTGCCAGCTCAGAGCCTGGAGCCTATTTCAGTCTGTGACTCCCTCTCTCTCTGA
>NW_024081437.1:543223-550095 GCF_003009895.1 Hyaena hyaena
TTTTTAATTTATTTCTAGGAGACAGAGAGAGAGAGACAGCGTGAGCAGGGGAGGGTCAGAGAGAGAGGGAGTCACAGACTGAAACAGGCTCCAGGCTCTGAGCTGGCAGTCAGCACAGAGCCCGACGCGGGGCTCAAACCCACAAACCGCGAGATCATGACCTAAGCGAAAGTCGGACGCCTAACTGACTAAGCCACCCAGGCGCCCCTGTTTTTCTTTTTAAAGGTTTTTATTTTTTTTTAATGTTTTAAGTTTATTCATTTATTTTTGAGAGAGGGACAGAGAGAGTGAACGGGGGAGGGGTAGAGAGAGAGTGGAAAAGAGAGAATCCCAGGCAGGCTCCAAGCCGTCAGCATGGAGCCCAGTGTGGGGCTTGAACTCACAAACCATGAGATCATGACCTGAGCTGAAACCAAGAGTCAGACGCTTAATCAACCGAGTCACCCAGGCGCCCCTTGCAAGATTTTTAAAGTCATCCCTACACCCAACATGAGGCTCGAACTCACAACCCCAAGATCAAAAGTCACATGCTCCACCAGCTGAGCCAGCACTGTGCCCCTGTCACTTGGATATTTTCAAGCAGATGTTTTCCATAGTTTGTTGAGCCTGTCTGGTTGTTTTCGGTGGGAAATATAATTCAAATTACTTACCGTGTCATTACTGGCCACAGAATATATAGAATATATAGCCTTGCTTGCAAATACTGCATAGCTCTCCCGATGCCCTTCCTCAGTGATGGCTCTCCACGGTGCTTGCCCTTGCCAGGCGCCACAGGTCAAGCTGCAGTGAGCTTGTTTACACATGCCACCTTACACCTTGTGTAAGAATTACTTTGTGGCGTATGCCTAAAAGCAGAATGACTAGACGTATGGGCCAGTCACACTCACACGCTGTTCTGCAGAATGGCTGTCTGTCTATACTCCCAGCGGCGGTCTGCAGGCGCCCCTCTATCCCTACCTCGCTGCCAGCGTTTCGTGTTACCTTTGCTTCGAGATGTGTATTTGCCAACTAATGAGTACAAAGTGACGGCTCATCGTCCTGTGATAATGAATGCGTTCGAACATCTTCATATTTTTTTGAGCCTCTTTTTATATGCCTCTTAACATTTTGGGTTTTTCTTCTGTGAACCCCTTATTCCTACACTTTGTCCATTTTTCTTATTTTTCTAGGTTTATCGAGAATATAATTGGCATATAACCTTTAAAGTACACTAGAAGTCAGGACCCAGCCAGGAAAACAGAAGCTCCACAAAGTATTTCAACAGAGTGGATTTAATATAGAGAATTGATTACCCAGGCTCAGAAGACTAGGTACTAGAGGAACTGCTCACAGCGGCAATAAGGGCAGGAAGCCGCTCCCACCTTGGGGACTCGGGGAAGAGGAAGGTGCTGGCTTTCAGAGGAGGGGCTCTGCAGGGCTAGAAATCAGACTTCCCAGGAGAGGGTGCTGACTGGCTGCCGCCTGTACTGCCAAGGCCTAGAGGAAGGGCCACACAGGCCGCGGGGACTTCGACCTCTGAGGGGGGCCAAGCCTTGACTAGTTCTGAGAAAGCTGCAATTAGCTGGAAGGCGGCTGCCGCTCCCAGGCCGAGGGCCACGGCCGGATGACAGCAGTAGGAACAGAAAGCAAACAGGAAGGAACAGGGTCTCTGTCCCCTTCTCGAGGCTTGCAGTACTCCTCTAGTGTCCCCGCTGCTGGAACCTAAGAGGCAACCGGAAGACAAGGGAGAAAGGTGGCCGCAGAGTGCCAGTGGGAGCCTCACGAAGCTAACCGTGCTGTGCGTCACCGTCCCCCGCCCCCCCCCCCCGGGCCCCCTTTGGCTTCTCAGCATCAGTACAAATACTTCTACGTGTATTTCAACTTCAATCAGCAATGGTGACAACTTTTTGTTTCTGCCTGACAAAATGGCAGCGTTGTTGATAAAGATATGATCCCACCCAGGGCGCCTGGGTGTCTCAGTTGGTAGAGCATCTGACGCTTGGTATCAGCTCAGGTCATGATCCCACAGTCGTGGGATCAAGCCCCATGTCTGGCTCCGTGCCGAACATGGAGCCTGCTTAAGATTCTCTCTTTCTCTGCCCCTCCCCATTACTCGCTCTCACTCCATCTCTCTAAAAAATAGAATAGAATAGAATAGAATAGAATAGAATAGAATAGAATAGAATAAAACAAAACAATAAAATAACAACAACAATGTGCTCCCACCCTGTCCCCAAAGAGGAGAGACACAAAGCCCCAGCAGCCTTTGTAGTCATCTCCAAATCACGGCCACAGTACTGATGATGTTAATTTCTCCTCTAAATAAGTCACGGTCTCACTTGAACATTAAATGACACAGTGACTAAATTGTAAAATTACCTATCAGAACAATTGCTATATAAAGTACTAACGGGAAAGGAGAGGAAGCAGAACATAAATTATTATAATATAATGTAATGTAATGTAATACAGGAAGAAGTTGTACAGAGCTGTAATACTTATTTCTATCACTGGTCAGGAGTCCAAACTTGATTTTTGTTTGCTTCTGTGTTTTAATCCAATTTCCACAAGTGTGCTACTCTCAGCAAAATGATTGCTAGGAGAGTATGCATACATCTGGTAAGTAATTGAAGCATTCCTTCTAAACTACCACAATGCCTTCCATATACTTTCTGACAATATTTTTGATAAGTAAATTTTCTATGCCTCTTTCAACGAACATTCATTAAGTACTTAACGTATAGTATGTAGACATACATGTATATAATATAAACTATGTATATTCATGTATCTGTATATGTGTGTATTCTATTTTTTTAGGGAGCACTCTCGAAGATATTCAAGTAGTAATACCACTTACGTTCTGCCCATGTTGAAGAATCAACAAAAAACTCCCTAGTAATATGTCTTTTGCAAAACTATTAGAAACATGGGCTCTGGTGTCAGACTGTCTGAAATATTGGGAGGATTGTATGAGTTAATTTATGTCCAGAACTTGAAACCATTTCCCACATATATAATAAGCATTCAAGCCTAGTATAGCTTATTATTATAATGCTCATTATCATAATAATTATAGTATATAATAAATATTCAAAGTTATTGTTTTTATCATTATTTAAAAGTTCCTTTAGTCTTTGGAGAACTTGTTAGAGGAGCGAATTCACCTTTTCAAGGACCATAAAACTGTTTATATTCTGAAAACAAATCAAGCAAAATCAAATATAAAAGCACTTAGTTGGGCGCCTGGGTGGCTCTGTCAGTTAAGGGGCCGACTGCGGCTCAGGTCATGATCTCACGGTGTGTGGGTTTGAGCCCCGCGTCGGGCTCGGCTGACAGCTTGCTCAGAGCCTGGAGCTTGTTTCGGATTCTGTGTCTCCCTCTCTCTGACCCTCCCCTGCTCATGCTGTCTCTCTCTCTCTCTCAGAAATAAATAAAACATTAAAAAATTTTTTTAAAAAGCGCACTTAGGGGCGCCTGGGTGGCTCAGTCGGTTGGGTGTCCGACTTCGGCTCGGGTCATGATCTCACGGTCTGTGAGTTCGAGCCCCGCGTCGGGCTCTGTGCTGACAGCTAGCCCAGAGCCTGGAGCCTGTTTCAGATTGTGTCTCCCTCCCTCTCTGACCGTCCCCTGCTCACGCTGTCTCTCTCTCTCTCAGAAATAAATTAAAACATTTAAAAAATAAAAAATAAAAATAAAATAAATAAAAAGCGCACTTAGCGTAGGACGAAGGTTTCTTCCACTTGGGAACCAAAATGGTGGTAGAACGTGCATTTGAAGAAGGTTGGACAAATGGAGCTTAATGCTGCTTGGGAACATGGCAAGAAGACATCGCCCAAGACCCTAAGACTCCGAACACCTTGTATTGTTTCATAAAAAGTAGGAAAGGACTCGTGGCATCCCCTTTGGAAGGAGTATAAGAACAACGTGGGATCAAGGGTAACTGATATGGCCAGAGACTTGAGAGATGGGAATAAGAGCTCAAGCCAAATACCTTCTTGATTATTACTCAGGCTCTATGTGTGTGACCAAAAAACACAAAGACTATTAGAGTATATCCTTTTTGTTATATACCCATCTTGAGTTTACTCTCTTAACCATTAGAATACTTAAGATAACCTTGTCTTATTATTTAATATGCTCCCTAAAGAGTTTAATAATGTCTTAGAACATGGATGTGTAAACTGTTCTGCAAATGATCAGATTGTAAATACTTTTTTAAATAAACTTTTTAACGTTTATTTATTTTTTAGAGACAGAGAGAGACAAAGCACAAGTGGAGTAGGGACAGAGAGAGACACACACAGAATCTGAAGCAGGCTCCAGGCTCTGAGCTGTCAGCACAGAGCCCGACACGAGACTTTATCTCATGGACCTTGAGATCATGACCCGAGCTGAAGTCAGGAGCTTAACCGACTGAGCCCCCCAGGCGCCCCTAGGTTGTAAATACTTTAAGCTTTGTGAGCCATTGTTTCTCTTTTGCAACTGCTCATCTTTTCATGCCACTGTGGCACAGAAGTAGGCATAGACAACACTTAAATGAAAAAGCTTGGCTGTGTTTCAATAAAGCTTTATTTACGGAAACGGGCAATGGGCCGGATTTGGGCTTATGGGATATTGTTTGCCAGTGCTTGTCGTAGAAGATTTCAACCACTCTTCCCCTACAACTTTCACTCCCAGTGAGTGCCTGAGACTTCTAGGACCTTCAAAGTTGCTTCATCTCTAATGGTTTATAGAGCCAGAAAGTCCACACCGCGAGAGCATGTATCTAAAGAGGATGAAGGCAGGTGATTGGAATGGTCCGCCTCAGGTCATGTCTCCGTAGTGGCATGGAAGCGGAGACAGGTGGTGCCATTGCTCAGGTTATCCAGCATGTGCCACAGTGAGCGGGCCTTTAACAAATCTGGGTTAGAAATAGAACTGTCCCAGATCAAACAGAGATACTCCTACTAAGGTGAAACTGGAGGAGGGCAATTGCATAGGGAAAATTCTGTGAATAAGGCTGAGGAAAGGAAATGGCTCCATCTTTTTTTTTTTCTTAATGTTTTTTTATTTATTTCTAGGAGAGAGAGAGAGAGACAGCGTGAGCAGGGGAGGGTCAGAGAGAGAGGGAGTCACAGACTGAAACAGGCTCCAGGCTCTGAGCTGGCAGTCAGCACAGAGCCCGACGCGGAGCTCGAACCCACGAACCGCGAGATCATGACCTAAGCGAAAGTCGGACGCTTAACCGTCTAAGCCACCCAGGCGCCCCGAAATGGCTCCGTCTTAACATAGGGCAGTCATTGGACTGTGAACATGACAATGACAGAGAACATACTTTTTCAGGTATTTGGGGCCCTAACACAGAGCCTGCACTCAGAGAATGTTTTCCAAATGTTTGTTTAAGTGTATCCCACCAGGTGGTAATAGGGAGTCCAATCTAGCCAGGTGGTGGCCGCCATTAAACACCACGTCTATCGGGACGCCTGGGTGGCTCAGTCGGTTAAGCGTCCGACTTCGGCTCAGGTCATGATCTCACGGTTCGTGGGTTTGAGCCCCGCGTCGGGCTCTGTGCTGACAGCTAGCTCGGAGCCCGGAGCCTGCTTCAGATTCTGTGTCTCCCTCTCTCTCCGACCCTCCCCTTCTCACACTGCCTCTCTCTCAGAAATAAAAGCCAAGCAGAACTTTGTGAAACAGGAAATAAGACAGAAGGAAAAATCCAGGCACTACTCCAGAGTAGGTCAGCACGGGAAGAGGAAGAGTCGCTGGAGTTCATGTGTCATGAGAAAGTATGAGCACTTGATGTCTACAGTACTGCATTCCCAATCTGCCTGGTGAAGAAGAGACTCGAAGGGGATCCAAAGGCAATCCAACAAGGGACCTATCAGATGTGACTGGGATGCTGACTTCCTGAAACCCCCAAGAAGTTCTTAGCTTCACAACTCAATGAAGTTGATGGTATACTATCCCAAGTCAGGGAAGATTGTCAGGAAAGAATGGACCTTACAGACATAGGTGTTCTATGGATGCAGCCAGTAGATGGAAAGGGTACGTTGAAAGGTGAGTTGTTACAGCACAATGTAATCACTAAAATCATGAACCTCAGAGTCAGATAGCCCTGATTTAAATGTCGACTCTGCCGCTAATTGCCCTACGCAGTTTAGCTTCTATTATTAGGCAAGTTATTTAACATACAGTGTTTACCTTCAACTAGCTTTCCTACAAGATGGGCATCAAGATAGCACCTACCTCCTGAGATTGCCATAGAAACTTAATGAGGGAAATATGCAGAGCGCTTTATGTCTGGCTATACAGGAACTTTTCAACGAGGGAAAGACTTTAAGTAGGAAAAGAGCCTAGTGGGACTGTGGTTTAGCGCTTCCTACATCACTGTCCGTTTGATACAATTTGATTTTTCAAAGCACAGACCTAGGAGCACGAAGTCCATTTTTGCATTTTCTTCTCTATTTTGCCAAGAGCCAGCACTCTTGGACTTTGCAAATTTTGCGAAAAGCAGTTTCCAGGATAGACTGAGAGCCTCCAGCAAGTCAGAGCCCAACCTATGGATCCGGTTGCAGTTTAGAGACCTGCTCCACCGCGAGGGTGGGTCTTCCAGCTGGAAGAAAAACACATGAGCTGTAGCGTCACAAGGAGGAACTTGAATTTTTCCTGAAACTTTCTCAGAATCGGCACCTCCCCTCTCCCTTAGATTTTCCCCGAAACCAAGAAATGAGCCAAACATGAGACGGTTGTCTGTAGAAGGCTGTCAGAATGAATCTCTTAGGCCTGTTATGATTTTATTTTATTTTTTTTTTTAATTTTTTTTTTTTTTTTATTTCTAGGAGAGAGAGAGAGACAGCGTGAGCAGGGGAGGGTCAGAGAGAGAGGGAGTCACAGACTGAAACAGGCTCCAG